>NC_059110.1:4477500-4610000 GCF_020740685.1 Jaculus jaculus
TTTTGTTGTTGTTTGTCGTGGTTACAATTGGAAAAATTTCATTCTGATTTTTTTTCCTCGTGTGGGGACATCACATGAATGACAGGATGATGGATGCCGGTCATTAGTAATGATTTTTTCTTATCTCAGGCAAAACACCCTACATTACATTTGATACCAAAACAAAGGTGCTTGTGGTACATTTCTACCGTTTTCTTCCATCTTGACAGATGCGATGGTGATCAGAGGTTTGGTTGTCTCTTTCCTCTTTAGTCTTTAGTCTGGAGCTCAGGCTGGATGTATCATGGATGCATTTGCTATGGGAAAAATATTGTAAAGTATAAGCTGGAAGGAATCCACCGGGGTCATATGTAGCAGTTATATTCTCATTGCTGGGATGAAACACCCAACCAGAAGCAGTTTGTGGAAGGAAAGAGTTTATTTCAGCTTCCATTTTTTAATGTTATTTTTATTTATTTATTTGTGAGAGAGAGAAAGAAAGAGGCAGAGAGAGAGAGAGAGAGAGGATAACAGGTGCACCAGGGCCTCCAGCCACTGCAAACAAGCTCCAGACACATGCACTGCCTTGTGCATCCGGCTTATGTGGGTGTTGGGGAATTGAACCTGAGTCTTTTGGCTGTGCAGGCAAGTGCTTGAGTCACTAAACCATTGCTCCAGAACAGTTTCCAGTTTTGAGGGCAAGTTTCTTCATGGTGTAGAAAGCATGGTAAAAGCAGACCAGCAAGGCACCACATCTTGTCATATCAGCTGGGAGGAGGCAGCACAAATGAGCGAGGTAGCACTGGCAAGGGGGAGAGGGCGAGGTTACAGAATTGCAGTGACACACCTCCCCCAACAAGGCTCTGCCACTCAAAAGCTCCACCAGTTGGGGATCGAGTACAAGGCTTAACCACAGGAGGCTATCTGTGGGGAATAGCTCATTTAAACCACCTCACTATGAACTGCCTAGGAGCTACCATTTCATCCAAAAAAAAAAAAAAAGCCATTAAAAAACAATTAAGGGCTGGAGAGATGGCTTAGCGGTTAAGTGCTTGCCTGTGAAGCCTAAGGACCCCGGTTCGAGGCTCGGTTCCCCAGGTCCCACGTTAGCCAGATGCACAAGGGGTGGCACGCGTCTGGAGTTCGTTTGCAGAGGCTGGAAGCCCTGGCGCACCCATTCTCTCTCTCTTCCTCTATCTGTCTTTCTCTCTGTGTGTGTTGCTCTCAAATAAATAAATAAATAAACAAATAATAAAAAAACAATTAAATTATTATCCACTTATTTTCTTTGACAAAATAGTAGCAAAAGAGGCAAGCAGACCAGAATTTGTGCCTATAAAACCCAGGAATAAGAGCATATGGATATCCATTCCTAGCCACTGAATTATTGCCATAATGAATGAGTATAGACACATTTGTGTATATTCATTTATTTAACTGTATTTATAAGAATATAAATCTTTATATTTGATGACTCAAAAATGAGGAGAGAGCCGGAGAGATGGCTTAACAGTTAAGGCACTTGCCCCCGAAGCCTAAGGACCCAGATTCAACCCTCCAGATCCCATGTAAGCCATATGCACATGATGGTACATGTGTCTGGAGTTTGTTTGCAGTGGCTAGAGGCCCTAACACAACCATTCTATCTCACTCACCCTCTTTCTCTCTGTCTCAAATAAAAATAAATATTTTTTTAATGAGGGAAAATGCCATTCAATAGGTGACTTATCATGGAAAATGCAAATAGAAATGTTAAAAAAAGAAAAAAAATTCTCTTTTGAAAAAAAAAATAGGTGACTTAATGAAAAATGGCCATATGAGAATCAGCTGTGTATCAGGCAACAAAGCAATGCATTTGGCCCATCAGATCATGCCAGGGCTGGCTCTGTGGCTAGTGTAGATCTCCTGATGCATTTCTCATTTTGCCTATACCAGAAAAGGTCATCCATAAGTGCCATTGTCCTGTAGCCTTGAGGGGAAGGTTCATGATGGCAGGGGAAACCATGCCATGACCACAGGCTGGACATCACCTCTGCCACAGCTGGTGGAAACAGCAGCAAGAGAGTGAGCGGAGGTCTAACAAGGAGAAGATGAGCTATAAAACCCCTAAAGCCCACCCTAACAGCACACCTAATCCAGCAAAGGTCCAAACCACACACAGTTTAGGGGAGGACGGGATTTATTTCAAGCTAACAGATCCAGAGGAAGTTCCATCGGTTTCAAAAGAATCTGTTTCCAAACATCCGAGCAGAGAGAAACAACCGCACAGCCAGCGAAAACCAGGAGCAGCGAGAGCAAGCCAGCCGCAGGCGGCAGGGACCTAGGCAGAACTCAAACCTTTCTGCATATTTTTGGGCTGGAATTCAGTTCTTCCCCAAAACACACCTTTGGGCTGGATCCCAGGGTCTGCTGCCGGTGAAACCTTCTCGGGCCAGGTGAATAGCTTTAACACAACTCCTGAGTCTGTGGGGGCATACCTTCAAGCTATCACAGGTCCAATTCTCAAATTTACCATCAGCTAGGGACCCAGTGTTCAAAAAACATGAGTTTATGGGGAACATCTGATTCAAACCACCACAGACATGCTTAATATTATCATAATTCACACAGAAGAGAGCTGGAGGATTACATGGGGATATGACCTACTCAGTGCTATGGTAGACTTGAAGTGCTATTCCAAATCTAATCCCCCTTCAAAAGCTGAACCAGTTTCAAGAACCTCTTGATTAAAAAACAATAATAACAAGCATCTCATGTGCTTCAACTTACAACCCACGTGTTCGTGAACTTCTTCCCACTCTTACAGTGTGGTGGTTGTAAGACCCCACCACATGATCATCTTGCCCTGCCCTGGTCCCCTCTGACTTTGTAGCAAAGGCTGGGTGGGAAGGCGGAGAGTGGCAATAGGGGAAAGGTATGGGGAAAGAGCCCCCACTGATGAACCCTGGGGCTCTTCATTCCTGATTGGAAGCCCCAGAGCAAGTGAAATCAGTATTTCCAAGTGTAGAGTCCTTCATATTCATGTGCCATTACTTTTTCCTTGAAATTTGGAACAGAAAATTTTCATGATTTACTCAAAAGCACAACTAAGAAACAGCCAGTCACAATCAACCTCAAGGATAACAGCAACGAAATTAAACAAGCAGAATCTGTCCAGTTCTCCAAGTTGGTATTTCAAATGCAAGCTCCCCATATCCAGAGAGTGTGGGGGTAGAGCCTTATATCTGGAGCCTTCTACCATCAACCACACGTGGATCTCCAGTTCCATAAATGCACAGTAACCATAATCATGTTGTCACTGAAAATAGCAATAGTGAAGAAGATACACCCTCTTCACAGACAGGAATACTGAGGCCCAGCTAAGCATATGGACCACAAGCCATTCTAGCTCTGAATATTGCTGAGGGAAGTCCCAATAGAAAACACTGTTTCCAGGCTAGAGAGATTGCTTAGTGGTTAAGCACTTGCCTTTGAAGCCTAAGGACCCTGGTTCGACATTCGATTCCCCAGGACCCACATATGCCAGATGTACAAGGGGGCGCATGCATCTGTAGTTTGTTTGCAGTGGCTGGAGGCCCTCACGTGCCCATTCTCTCTGTATTTATCACCTCTTTCTCTCTGTCTGTTGCTCGCAAATAAATAAATAAAAATAAAACAAATTTTAAAAACACTGTTTCCAGAGGAAATGATGGTGGCCAATGTATTGTCAGGTCCAGTGTTGTAGCTGCATGCATACTCCACCTTGCAAATTCTTTCAACATGTACTTACATCCCATGTGGACCTAAAGATAACAGTCCCAGCCTGAGCTGCGTCCACACCTTCACACAGCTCACAGTGGAGAAGGCAGCAGTGAAATTGAAAACGTTGGTCACTTCCAAACGAGGCTCTTTTTTGTTGTTGTTTCTTGCCTAATATAACTAACCAAATGGGACACGTTCACTTTTAATGCAGTCTTATTTATTTTTTCTTACACTATTTCTTTCGTACTCTTTCTTCTCATATGACGTGTTAATACATTATTCACGGCTTTTATGTCTCCCTGCACTGTCGGCACGATTTCTTGTGTATTGAGCTACTTTATTTATAGCCAAAATGCTTTTTATTATTCATTTATGGGGATTTTTTTTTAACCTACTGCGAATTTCAACCCCTAAGTCCCAAATTGTTTTCCTGTGTCCCAGCAATTTGTCTAGGCTCTGTCCAATAGCAGCTGGAGTCTTACTGGAGGTCTCTCCTCTCTTAGTAGCCCATCCCTCACGGGGGATGGAAGGGGCCAGCTCTGTTGTGGAGATACGTGTGTATTCCCTGGCTACAGCCCAGTCATCTTCAGATCCCCCCATTTCCTAACCTAGGAGGTCATTTCCTTCTTTTCTTCACACCCCCTTTCCCTGAAAGATCTCAGTCAGTGCTTTTAGGAACCACCGTGTGGTTCTGTCACTTGGCTGAGCAGCACCGCATTGCCTAGAAGTTGCTGGGTGATCCCCGGAAGGCTGACGAGGGGACTTACCCCACCAACACTCGACAGCCTGACGTCACGAGACTCCATTCAGCACCTCTTGGAGCATCTGGGGCATGACATCCTGTGAATGGGAGGTCAATGAGCGCACAACCATAGCATAAAGGGGAGGGCTAGCACTTGAGCTGACCAGCAGCAGTGGTTTTAATGTGGAATCTTCCCCACAGCCTCATGCATTTGTGATTAGGCCCCTACTCAGTCCCCGGCTGGTGGAACCTTGCTGGAGGAGGTGCGTCACTGTGGCTGGGCCACAGTCCAACTCCACAGAAAGCTCACTAGTATAGTAGACAGACTCACGTCGCTGGGATGAACTTCCAAACCAGGCACAGTTTATGGGAGGAATGGCATTTATCTGTAGGCCTTACAGATCCAGGGGAAATTCCATAGTGGTGGAAGAAGTTGGCCCACTTTCACAGGCCCAGGCAGAGAGAGAAAAGCCACCTCTGGCACCACAGGCAAGCCCGCGACAGGAACTCCAGGCAGCGCTCAGGTGCTTTGCCAACCACAGCCAGCGAGCTCGCTCTTGCTGCTCCCGCCCTGCCGCTGACGTGTGAAGAGGTGAGCCAATTGCCTGCTCTGCCATGCTTTCTCTGCCATGATGAAACTCCCTTTAAAAACTACAAGCCTGGAGGTGCTGGGGAAATGGCTCAGTGATTGAAGCTACTAGTGCTTACAAAGCCTGAAAGCCTGGGCTCAATCCCCCAGTCCCCATGTAAAGCCAGAGGCACACATAGCGGTGCATGCATTTGGAGTTCATTTACAATGGCAAGAGGCCCTGGCATGCCCATATTCACTTTCTCTCTGTCTGCTTCATACCCCCCTCTCTTTCTGTCTGAGAAAGTAGAAAAATTAAGGAGACTGGGCCCCTAAAAGTAAAAAAATAAATAAGAGCATCTGCACTTTCTAGAAATCAAAGATGATCTGACTTCTTATCTCTTGCCTCGTTCCCTGGACCTGTTTTTCCACAAACAACTGGGGCCTTCTTGGGAGGGAGGTCATTCCTAGCATTTAAATATAATCCTGGGCTGGAGAGATGGCTTAGGGGTTAAGGTATTTGCCTGCAAAGCCTAAGGACCCCAGTTCAATTTCTCAGGACCTACATAATCCAGACACACAAAGGAACACGTGTCTGCAGTTGGTTTGCAGTGGCTGGAGGCCCTGGTGAACCTATCTTGTCTCTCTCTCTATGCCTCTCTCTCTCTTTCAAATAAATAAAAATTTTAAAAACATTTAAATCTAATCCTAACACTATGGTTGGTCAAGTGAGACTACACAACTTGGCTGGCCTCTTCCTGAGACAGCCCCTAGCCCTAACCAATCAGCTGTCCCTTTGGTTCACCTGAGCTGGAAGGTAGGGCCCACCACTCTAAGTTTATAAATACATTTGTGAGGGGAGGGCATGCTCTCTGAGGTGCCTAATCACTGGGGAACTTACAGTTGCTGGTAAGCTTTCCCTGGGCTCAGTCCAGGCCCAGCCGAGCCAGCTGAGGAGAGAGCCCCTAGCTCCACTTGGGCTCCTTACCCCTGCCAGCTCCCCACATGGCAGGAGATTTTTGAAATTTCTCTCTTTCTTTCCATAGTTTCCCCAGGCCCTCCATGTGGGATCTCTAGCCACATGCACACCTATCTTTGGCCCTGTACTTCCCTCAATAGATATAATAATTTAATAATTTTTCATCTCAACCTTATTTTATTCAGTTCCTTGATTAAAATTAGGCATAAGGGGCTGGAGAGATGGCTTAGCTATTAAGGCACTTTTCTGCAAAGCCAAAGGACCCAGGTTCAACTCCCTAAGACCCATGTAAGCCAGATCCACAAAGAGCATGCATCTGGAGTTCATTTGCAGTTGGCTGGAGGCCCTGGCATGTCCATTCTCCCTTTCTCTCTCTCTCTCTCTCCTCTCACTCTCTCTCTCTCTCTCTCTCTCTCTCTCTCTCTCTAATAAAGGCATGAACCTAAGGTTTAGAGTTCAAGGACTTTCCTTAACCCCAAGCACCCTGTTACATATATTTTTCTATATCTCTCTCAAATAAATAAATAAATAAATATCTGTGACCCCTAAATAAGCCATTTCCCTCCACAAGCTGCTTCTAGTCAGTTGTTTTGCTCCCAGCAATGAGAAGGTAACTACTACACCAACTTTACTGTCTCAGGTGAGAAAGCATGCTAGGTACAGAGACATAAATCAGTAAGAAGCCCCAAGTCCCTAGACTCTGGAGTGGTGCTTCCCAGCCTTACTTCCAAGGAAGTTTCTAGAACTGATGCCCAGGCTCCACATCCACCATCCACCTCCCCAGCTTCCCTCAGGGCTGTGACCACTGGCCCTCAGTACTCCCAAATGAAGACTCAACCACACACAAAGATGCATAGATTACCAAGCCAACCTCGAGCCCTTGATCCTACTCAGTGTGTTTTCCTTGTGCATCAGGTTTCCCAAAGTCTTGGGAAAAGCGCAGGATGAAGGACGAGGATAGAGCAATGACAAGGATGCAAATGAAAACAGCAAAGAGACCTTTTCTTCTCTATTTCTTCCCCTGCCTTGGCTAATTAATTCTCTACATTTTGTATTCTCATGCCCATCAACTGGCGTCAATCTTCCTTGTCAGGGAGAAGTGGGTGGGACCGGTTCCCGCACAGCCCAGGGGGGATCCTGCAGTAGGTGTCAGAGCAGAAGATAATTAATTTGGTGACATACATGATAAGTGAGGCAGGTGTAAGCCCATGACAGCCAGGTTCCAGAGTAGCAATGAAATCTCTGTCTTCCAGGATAGCTGCCTCCACCCTCTCTTCTTTTTTAAAATTTCTTAAAAATTTTTTATTAACAACTTCTATGACTACAAACAATATTCCCTGGTAATTCCCTCCCTCCCCTCACTCACTCTTTGAAATTCCACTCTCCATCATGTCCCCTCCCCCTCTCAATCAGTCTCTCGTCTATTTTCATGTCATGATCTTTTCCTCCTATTATGATGGTCATATGTAGATAGTGTCAGGCACTGTGAGGTCATGGATATCCAGACCATTTTGTGATTGGAGGAGCACGTTGTAAGGAGCCCTACCCTTCCTTTGGCCCCTACATTCTTTCTGCCACCTCTTCGGCAGTGGACCCTTAGCCTTGGACGGTGTGATAGAGATATTTCAGTGCTGAGCACTCCTCTGTCACTTCTCAGCACCATGGTGCCTTCTGAGTCATCCCAAGGTCACTGCCATCTGAAAAGAAAAGGTTATCTAACCAAAAGTGAGGGTATCATTCATATATGGGCATTAATATTAATAGACATCCATACTGGGCAGTTTTGTGAGCATAGTATATACATTTAGCCAGATAGCAGCAGATGTTACACCCCTAGGGTTCATGACTACCCCTGTTGTAGGATTTAAGTTATCAGGGATGTATTCCCTCCCATGGAGTGGGCCTCCAGTCAAATTAGAGGGCAGTTAGTTTCCACCATGACAGACATACCACTATTGCACCCATTGGCCCATTTGGCCTGGCTGGCCAAATATAAGGCTTGCAGTGTCCACTGTTGAGTATCTTCAATGGTGATTTCTCTCTCTGCTATTGAACTGCATGGCTTTTTCCAGCTTTCTGTCAGCTAGTCTACATGAAGGAGGTTTTCAGCTCAGCTCCAGCTGAATTTCTCAGTGACCTTGTAGCCCAAGCATGTGGAGTCTTCAGCAATAGGGTCATACGATTCCTGTTGTGAAACCGTGGGCCTTAGCAATTGCCTGTAATGTTTTGGGGGCATTGGGGACCTCCCTGGACAACAAATAACTGGAAGGTATTTTATCCCTGGCACTGAAAATTTCTAGTTACAATCTATGGCTCTTGTGTATTCCATTGTCCAAAAAAGTAGGTTTCCATATGACTGATTGATATCCTTTTAGACTTTTTAAAATATTTATTTATTTATTTAACAGAGAAAGAGGGAGAGAGCATGAGCGAGAGAGAATTGGCATGCCAGGGCCTTCAACCACTGCAAACGAACTCCAGACATGTGTGCCCCCTTGTATATCTGACTAACATGGGTCCTGGGGAATCAAACCTGAGTCCTTTGGCTTTGCAGGCAAACACCTTAACAGCTCAATCATCCCTCCAACCTTCCTCTTACATTTTGATTACTCTCCCTCCACCTTTCCTTTATTCAATTTCTTCCCCTGACCTTACCCTCCTTCTTCCCATGCTTCCCTTGTTTTTCCCTCCCTCCCTTCCTTTCTTCATCTGTCTTCCTTTTTATCTTCTATTTCTTCTTTTTTTCTATTTCTTCCTCTTTTCTTCTTCCTTTTTGCTTTCTTTTCTTTCACCTTTACCCCGCTTCTTTCTGTTCTTTTTTCCAGGAAACAAGCACTAAACAAATCTTTGTATTTTACTGTACCTTTACTTGAAAGGTGCCTTTCAACCCAATATCATTCTTACGCATGAAACAATTACTGACCACTTGGCATGAGGATGGAGACCAAGGCTACAGAATCCAGTTCCTGCCTCCAGCCTGGCTTTTGAACCCATCCTCCCAACGCTTGCACACCAGCCCCACTCACTGCAGAGTTACACATCAGGACAAGGCCCACATCTGTCACCTCCTGCTTGTGTGCTGGGGATCTTCGTGCTGGGAAGAGTGTAGGCCGACAGCTAGAGCATCCCACACTAAATTGCCGAGGTGTGATATGCCCCTGCTTCCTGAGGGTCCTCACCAGCAGGAACCAAGGCTCAGCTGTAAGTGTTAATGTGGACCTCCACCAGCCAGGTAAGCTTTGAATAAAAGTGGTGAAAGCACCCAGCTCTTTCTAAAGTCTGGGCACTGTCTTAAAGTAGTTCTATCAACATAGTGCTAAACAACTGACTAATCCCTTCAAAGGCTGAATTTGGTTACCCCAAAATTCATATATTGAAGCAACAATGAGCAATACTATATTTAGAGATAGAGGCATTAGGGAATAATAATTAAATTCAAATGAGTTCGTAAGTGTGGGGCTCTATTCCCACAAGACTGGTATTCTTAGAAAACCACCCCCACATGTGCACAGAGGAAAGGCTGTGTGAAGACACAGCAAGGAGACCGCCATCTCTGAGGAGACTATCCCCACACGTGCATGGAGGAAAGCCTGTGTGAAGACACAGCAAGGACACCCCCCATCCCTGAGGCAGGACCCAATCCTGCTGGCTCCTTGAACTGGAGCTTCTAGCCTCTACCACTTTAAGGAAATAAACTTCTGTTGTTCATGTCACCCAGTCTGTGGCCACGGTGGGGTTCATGTGTGGCAGACAGCCACCTTCTCACTGTGCTGTTGCAAAGATGATTGTCGTCCCTCTTCCTCATGCTAGGGTGCTCATCTCATCATGACACCCTCATGACCTCACACCACCAAGACCCTGGAGTGGAACCATTGTCGCTGTTGAATACATGCATTTGGAATGCGTGATGGAAGAAAGATGCTTTTCTTTTAAAGACCTTGCAAGGTGCTCAATGTATCCACTTCTTCTATAGAAAGAAAACTAGTTAGCTTCCCAAAGGCCCAATGTACAAGTACCATTGCAGTGGTATAAATTTAAATTTAGGGATATGGCAAAATTCAGCCTATAGTGAGGTTCAATGTAGAGTTTCTTTCAAAATATGCCATTTTACCTAAAATTTTTGGAAACATCACTGATCAAGGTTCAGTAAAAGCTATGCTCAGCTGGACTGGAGAAAGATGGCTTAGTGGTCAGAGATGCTGGCTTACAAAGCCTGAAGACTGGGCTTTGATTCCCAAGCACCCACATAACACCAGATGCACACAAAGTGGCACATGCATCTGGAGTTCATTTGCAGAGCCAACAGGTCCTGGTATACCCAATTAATCTCTCTTTCTCTTCCTTTCTCTCTCTCTTCCCCTCTCTGTGGTAGTTTGAATGTTTGTTCCCCATTGACTCAGGTGTTAAAACTAAGCTTGTCACTTGGATTTCCAGCACCCTGACCAGGAGAGGTAACACTGGGAGCAGATCCTGGAGTCCAGTCCTAACATGTCCCTTGGGGGTAGATCTGACTCCAGCCCAGAGGTGTGGAGAGGTCTGAGCTCTAGGGTCCGGCTTGCTGCAGGTTTGTGCTGGATGCTTTTTGATGTTTTCTGGCTGGTGGGAGTTTTTATCTCTCCACTTAGAGCCAGGTTCTTCTCCAATGGATGAAATTTCCCCTGGATCTGTAAACTTGGAATAAATACTTTCCTCCCATAAAACTGTGTTTGGTTGGATGTATGCCCCAGTATCATGGAACAGTCTGCAATACGCTCTTCTCTCCTCTCTCTCTGTCTCTCTCTCTCTCTCTCAAATAAATAATTTTAAAATAAAACCTATGCTGAACAAATCCACATGAAATTATCTACTTATATCCAAAACTTAGGCACTATCTCCACATGAGTAAGGCCTTTTTTTATTATTCTTATATTACTATTATTAAAAACTGATGGGAACACCACAAAATGGCTGAAAGGGAAGATCTACTCCTTACACACCCACAGAAACACTGATTTTGGCCAACACTAGGGATAAAGTGTTTTGAGAGACACTAACTTCACAACAGTGTAGCAAAATATCTGAGATAGGAAATGTCACTCACACCAGGGCTCCCACAGGGCAGCAAAGACTAGTGCTGGGAGAGAGAACCCAATGGCCTGTGACTCCTCCCACAGGGGAAACGGAGGCCTGGTGAGCACCTGGCTTCCCCAGAGCAGCATGCTATCGACAGGAGGTCCACAGCTGTCCCAGCACACACAGAGGACGGAGGGGATGGATACAGCTGGATTGTCTGGGGACAAGAAGAAACAAGGTGAGGAGAGAACATGTATCACCCGGCACACAGTTCTCAACAGCAGGCGACAGATCCTGCCAACCAGCTTGCATACTCCATCCAAAGGCTCTCCCCACTCTTCTCCACAGTCAGCAGCACCCCACGCAGCCAGTGCACGTGGATCTCAACACAGGCGCTGTGTGGCGACTGGCTGAACTATATTCATTTGGGAGAAGGTACATAACCATTAACACTTCTGAGAAACACGGTGGGCTCAAAGCAGCAGGCCTTACCCGTGGAGCTAAGAGAAGGCACAGAGTCCTAAGACCGCCCCCACCCCAATGAAGGAATAAAAGAACCAGGATGTTGATAACCACAGGAAAGTCCTCAACCAGGCCCTAGGTCTCTAACTAGAGTCGGTGGTGCAGGTCTTTCTGTCACAGAGTCAGTCAACAGGCACTGGAGCAGGTGTCTGCTGCTTCGGCATGCACACAGCAAGGAAGGCGCCAACCAGAAGGAAGAACCGAGAATGCAGAGCTCTGCCCAGGGCACAAGACACAGTTCCCGCGGCTGAGCCCAAAGAAATAGATATCTCTAAACCACTAACGTGATCAAGAAGCCAACATTTCCTTAAAGAGCTTCAGTGAACTACAACAGAACACAGGTCAGTAACTTATTTTAAGAAAAAGATATGTTGAAAATACCAAAAAAAAAAAAAAAAAAAAAGGTAGCATAAGAAGAATAAAAAATCTAAACAAAAACAACTTGAGTGGAAGACCACCACATAAGAAAGAATAATTCAGCATAAAATCTCCAATTAGACATATCACCACAATGTCAAAATCAAAGACAGAGTTCTGAAAGTCAAGAATATGAATATATGTATATTTATACATATATATACATACATACATATATATATGGTGCTAGAGTAAAATTATAAAAGTATCAAGGAAACTATTCCTACAATAATTTGCTAATCATTATATACATTTTATATATACAAATCATGATATTAATATAAAATGTAATAGGCAATAATAGTGTCAAGTTTTTCTTGGAGATCAAAATTATTACTTTAGTTGGAAATGGTGGCACACACCTTTAATCCCAGCACTCAGGAGGCAGAGATAACAGGATCACTGTGAGTTTGTGAATTTCCAGGTCAGCCTGGGCTAGAGTGAGACCCTACTTCAAAAACAAAAGAAAATTGTGGATGCCAGCATCCATTCAGATGAAACCTGGATCTGCTTCCATGTACAGCAGTTGGGGCTTGGGTAGAGCAAAATAGACAGTGTTAAGTCAATAAAGGATGTAGCAGTTACTTTCTATTCACTGGAGCAAAATAGCCCACGAGAAGCAACTTTAAGACAGGAAAGGTTTATTTTGTCTTACTAATCAAGGTTACAACCATCGTGGTAAGGAAGGTTTGTAGAAGCTTGGGGCAGCTGGTGACAGTGCACTGTATTCAGCCAGCTGTCTCCTTTCTCTGTGTGATACCACCCACAGTTAAGGTAGGTCTTCCCACTTCAATTAACCTAATCAACATGCTCCCTGATAGGCAAGCAGAGAGATTAGACTAACCAAGGTGATGGAAGATCCTTTCAAGTGGACAATGTAAACCATCACAAAAGGAGACTCAGAACACTTTGCCTACTGGGCTGTTTTCTTGTCATTGGATTTTTTTCTGGTGAGGATGGAGATTTTAATTTGTTTTTTTTTTGTTTTTTTTTTTTTTTGAGGTAGGGTCTAACTCTAGCCCAGGCTGATCTGGAACTTACTTTGTACCCCAGGCTGTCCTCAAAATCATGGTGATCTTCCCATCTCAGCATTCCAAAGTGCTAGGATTAAATGCATGAGCCACCCCACCCAGAAAAGATGGGGATTTTATACAGTAAGCATTGCTGACAAAGACTATCTTGAAACTGAACTCTGATCTCATTAAAACAAAAAAGTTGACAGCTACATCAATATGACCATAGGAGGGAAAGTCCCTAATCGTAAGTGCTTATATGACAGTTCCTAATTTGACATTATTTCCTATGAAGCAACGTTCTTATAAATTTAAATAAATCAAAAGAAGGATTCTGAGGCAAGAATGATCCAGTTATGGCCGGGCCATGAGGACAGGCCTGTGATCATTGACAAGTACAGAACATACTTTGGCGATGTGTGAGTCAAGGACAGTCTACAAACCAGCTTTTTACATTGATTGTCACGAGCCAACCCTCTTCCTCAGCCCCAGGCCCAGTTAATGTGTTTATGCCACCCCTCCCCCATTCCTGGCAAACATCCAAGTGGCTGGGTCCTTTGAAAGAAGATCCACAGTGGATGCAGGTATAGCATCGTCTCAACGAGACAGTGATGAGTTCTGATTGGATGCTAATGTCCACTCCTAGGGCCATCTTGGACCACTGCCTGCTATGCTGAGATTCATTAGTAAAGCCCCCGCTAGCCGGCTGCTCTCTGGGGTATTGCTATTTCATTAATAGCAGCAACAGTGAACACAGGCTGTTTAAGGAGGCCGATCAGGACTGCCTGAGAGGCTTCCTGGACATGGGACTTTTAGTAATTAGGTTGTCCACCGGCCCATGGCTTTAAAATGTTCAATTTTCTTTTGAGTTGATTAAAACTCTCCTAGCTTCCTGGTGGGTTTTAGGTCTGGCCTCCAATCCTCTAGTGGCAGGTGCCTAGTCGGGGATGGAGGATCACCTAACGAGCACAATGTACGGACGGTGCTCGGATGTGGACACACAGCGGCCAGTGCCGCAACAAGGAGTGCTCAGGGCACAGTGACTAAAGACGGTCTCCCTCCAGTCTTCCTTGGAGAGAAAACCTGCCTCCTCTATTTCCTGACATGCAAATGTATTTTTTTCCCCTGATATTCACAGTTAAGGAATCTTAATGTTGACAGCTCAGATCTGAGGGGTAGATCAAAATCACACTACTGGCAAACCCACTGTTTTTAAGCACATGGATCCCTCCCAAATCCTTGGTGGGGCGTATGAAGCTCTTAGTCACAGTGGGTGATTTCTCATTATAAGGCGGGTCTGCTCCTCGGCAGAGGAGGTGAGTCGTGGGACAGGGAGCTGTAGGAAAGGCACGCACAGAAGGGCGTGATCGATCGATGCTCACGCAGTGCCTCACGGAAGAGTCCATTACACGCAGACACCCAGAGCCCATCAGCCTTCTCCCCGGGAGCCTGCCTGATGGCAGCTCCAAGGTCCTCTGAGCTGCCAAGGCTACTCTGGACTCTAAAAATAGATCCCAGTAGCTGCTAGAAACACACAGTTGTATCAGCCTCAGAGGGGTGGCATGCTGGCTGCTGGGAGAAGAGTGTGGTATTGCTCAATGTGAAGCTGCCATTCTAATAAAGCTCAAGCCATAAGCAGAGCTCCAACCTGGACTAGCTCCCAAGGTGTTAAGTTCCCATCAAAGTCAGTGACCTTAATAGTCCCTTTGGAGGTCACATCTTTCCAAGGGGAGTCTCAGTCTCAGACTGAATCCCTATGATGGATCACATATGTTGCCCCACCCTACCAAGCCCTGACTTCAATTCACATACCAGCCCAAGCTGTGGAGAAGTGACTCTATGTATTTAGTTCTAATATTAGAAACCGAGTATGTTCATGTTTAAAGAATCGTACCATGTACATCAAAAGAACAGACTTTCCGTGTTTAAAATCTGAAAGTAGATAAACAGCAGATACAATCTGCTGGGATTGAAACGTTCAAAAAGCAAAACTGAAGGCTGGGGCGACAGCTCATTCAGTAAAGTGGGAAGCTGAGTTTGATCCCTAGGACCCTTGATGGGGGTGAAGCTGGGTATGTTGGTGTACACCAGCAATGCCAGCTCTGGGGAGGCAGAGACAAGTGGATCCGTGGGCCTTGCTAGCCAGTCTGAATACTTGGTAAGCTCCTAGCCAGTAAGTCACTCTATTTCAAAAAAAAAAAAAAAAAATGGTGGAAAGAGACTGAGTAATGACACCCCAGTCTGTCCTCTGGCCTCCACCTTGTGCCTACACCTGCATATACATGCACTCTCACATGCATGAACACACATGTAATGAACACAGAATCATACGCACAGAGCCATCCTGAATAAGCTATGCTCACATTGTCTTTTGTTGTGATATTGTGAACAGTTTCAGAGAGCCTGGTCTTTAGAAATGAAAGCTATATATTGACCACAAACCCTGAGGTTCTGTCCTGGGACCAACAACATGACATCTCCAGAAGACTTGTTAGAAAGACAGACAATGGAACCCACCGCAGTCCCGTACAGATCGCGAATGCTGGTGACTCACGAGCTCGGTGACAGATGAAAAGCCACAGAGATGGGTAGAAGCTGTGTTCAGGACTTGTTCAGCATTTCCTTTGCTTCCTGAATAAAGGAAGGACCTTTTGGGTTTCTTTAATATATATATATATATAAATTATTATTGACAACTTCCATACTTGCAGGCAACAAACCATATTTCTCTCCCCTCCCTGCTTCCCCCTTCATAACTCTGCTCTCCGTCATATCCCCTCCCTCTCTCCATTAGTCTCTCTTTTAATTTAATGTCATCATCTTTTTCTCCTATTATGAGGGTCTTGGGTAGGTATTGCAAGGCACTGTGAGGTATTGGATATCAAGGCCAATTTTGTTGGGACAGTTGCATTGTAAGGAGTGGTACCCTCCCTTTGGCTCTTCCATTCTTTCCGCCACTGCTTCTGCAATGGACCCTGAGCCTTGGAGGGTGTGAGATGTTTCAGTGCTGGACACTCCTCCGTCCCTTCTTCTCAGCACTATGTTGCCTTTTGGGTCATCCCTCTGAAAAGAGAAGCTTCTCTAACCAGAAGTGAGAGTAGCATTAATATATGAGTATGAACATTAAGTGTAGTGCTTTCAGGGCAATTTGGAAAGAATAATATATGCATTTATCCAGACAAGAGCAGACTTTATACCCCTAAGGCTCCCGAGCTCCCCTGCCATAGGCTTTTGATTAGGTTTTCAGTTCCAGGCATGTATTCCCTCCCATAGAGCAGGCCTTCAGTCCCATTAGAGAGCAGTTGGTTTCCCCCAGAGCAGACATGCCACTACTGGACTCGTTCAGTCATGTGGCCTAACTGGCCAAACTTGAGGTTTCCAGTGTCCACTGTTTTCACTGCTGATGACTTTTGTCTCCCTTAAAACTGCATACAGTGCAGCGTTTTCCAGCTTTCAGTTGGCTGGGCAACAGGGAGAGGTCTTCTGCTCAGCACCAGCTTGATTTCTCAGTGACTTTGCCACTCAGGCATGTGGCGTCTTCAGCAATAGAGTCTTCCCATCTTTCTCACAGGAAACCAAGGGCCTTGGCAATAGCCTATAATGTTCGGAGACCTACCTGGCCAACAACTCACTGGAAGGTATCCCATCTCTGGCACTGAAAATTTCCTAGTAACAATCTATGGCTTCTGGATATGCCATCATTCAAGAAAGTAGATTTTAATATGTCTTATTCAGAATATCTTGAATTCTGATTGACTCTCCCCTCCCTGCCCTTCTTTTATACAATATATATGTAAGTAGAAGAACAGATTACAGGTGAGAAAGGACCTTTTTGATCCAAAGATGCCTAAGCTGGCAGGAGGAGGTAGGCTCACTCTGCTGTCTGCCTGCTGAAGCCCCACCGAGGACTCAAACCTTAATTCTTGCTTAACAATGAAACTTGATATTCTGCTGCTTTTCTCTAGGCAAAGCACTTCAAATGGACAGCATCTTCATTGTCTGGTGACCACAGATAGCACTTTAGACTCTGACATACAATTGTTGTTTTCCCCTTTATCAGTTTCTGGATTCCCTATCTCCCACCAGGCAATGTTGTTGTTTCTCGGGTTCTTCCCCTCGGATTTCTGCTCAGACCTGATTCCTAGGAATGGAACCAGGAGCTTTATCAGTTCCTGTTATAAGCTGAGCCAGTGCTCCCTAGATAAGAGACAGCACCCAACTTCCAGCAGCAGAGAAACTACAAGTTCTTTGGGACATATTTATTTACATTTCCTGTCATTTAGACAGTGCACATACAAACATTTATCTTCCTTCCTGAACTATAATCTTGAGAAGAAATTATTTTAGCAAAGAAAAAAAAAGACAATATGTTTTGTCCACAGTTCTTGTGATAATATTTCCCTTCAGTTAAGTTCACCACTGTAATTTTTTCGTATCTAATAATAATGACCCTGACTATTTTGTAAACTACAAAACTCAAGTGTTTAATCTTCCTGAATGAAAAAATAAGCAAATTTCTATAAGATCAGTATCATTCTCTTGTATCTGTTGACATATATATGTGTGTAGTTTAGTGTTTCCTAAAAACAAAAACAAATTAATTAATTAAAAACTAAAACAGAAAATGCTAGAGTGCCCAGCAGCCGGCTGCACATGTATGTTTTTGCTGGAGCAGGAGGCTGGGATGTTGTATCATTTTCTCCATGATGTGGGCAAGCATTAGTCTTTCTTTAAAAAGGGAGTGTCACATATCTGAGGCGAATTCCTCTGCACTCAGAGTGATATGTGTGCTCTTTATGTTTATGAAACTACCATCCAGCAAAAAATAGCACCCTAATATTTTGACATGAAGGTCATTTGAAAGTTTTACTGCCTGCAAGCATGATCCATTTTGTTGACAAAAAGCTCTCTCAGGGACAGTCAAGACCCCTGCCTGCTCCGCTCCCGCGGGACCTCTCCCTCCTTACCTCGTCCCACCAGCCATCAGCTCATTAAGGCTGTCGCAATGAGTGATGGAGCAGCATTAAGAAAGGATTTGGGATAAACATCCAAATGTCTGTGTAGGGAGGACGGATGAGAAAGGGAAGGAGGGGATGTCACAGACTCCATCTACACAGCAGCAGGAGCTGGGGTGACCCGAGCAGGCTCTAGGCACACTCCAAAACCCGCAAAGGTTTGGGCTGAAGTGAAGCAAGCGTTAGTGGACACATGGTCCCTGGCGTGGCCCGGGGCTTCAACTGCTGACTGCAGGTGTTGCATTACACACAGGCATGTTCAAGTGTCCCAGTGTGGCTAGACAGGGTGGCAGGAAGGAAAGGGATTCACAGACATTCCCAAAGCGACTCAGATCAGCCAAGGACATCTGTATTCTGCCGATGTGACCAAACACCAACAAAGTAAGTGAAAGCACATCATCTCAGTTTAGCTCTCCATGTCTTGCGCACACGCACACACACTCACGCAGGCAGACACACACTTGTGCACACGTGTACACACATACAGTTACGATGTTATTACTTGCTTATTTATTCTTCTGAGCATTACAGAAAACAAAATAAGAATCCTACCCCTTCCTCCCTTTCACCTTAAGGACACAGAAATCATTGCTGCCTGAGAACAGCGCTGGCCTTTCACGCTTCGCTTGTCCCTGGCATAACATTAGCAATAACAAAATGATACAGACAGTGGCTACAAACTAAATCAGATCCTACAGACACTCAGAAGACCAAGTTACCCACAAGCAAAGTGCAGTAGCGCTATTGAAAATGCCACCCGCATCTGGAAGGGCTTCTCTTGTATTTTCCTCCCGTGTTCAGGATTGCGTTGCTGATATTGATCACAGACATATTACTTTTTCATTTCAATAATGGTCTGACACCTCAAACCTTCTGTTTACTTAGTCACAGGAAAGAAACATCAGCCCAATAAATGAAGTCACATGGCAAGTTCCTGGCATGTCTTTGGATCATAATTATAGCTGATGTCGCTTTTCTTTATATTGTGTCCCCAGGCACCAGCAGGTGAGGACAGGTGTGCAGCCACACTGAGGGGCCACTTCAGCCCCTGATAAGAGGCGACCACCGCGCGCTGGAAGCCCCTGCAGTTGATGAGCTGATGGAGATGATGAAGAGGCTGTGCCGCTGCGCTTCTGAAACTTTCAGTTGTTTGTTAAGTCGTCCTTCTCTGGAACAACACCATTGTGAAACCTCCCAAGGCAAAAATAAATTGGTAACTTCCCCAACAATGTTTACCTAAATAGATCCATTGCCTACAAGCAAGTGTGAGTCTGGGTTGATATTTGCATGCCAATTCCCCAAAACACCGACAAAGCCTAGATCATTCTCACTGTGTCTCTAATAAAGAATTTGGAGGTGGCTCAGAAGGGAAGAACAGCACTTTTGGAAGAGCAACTTCTCTTTTCAGATGGTGGTGACTACTGAAGACACTCATAATGCACCAATGGGCTGAGAAGAAATGATAGTGGTGTGTTCAGCACTAAGTGAGACATCTCTCTCACACGCTCCACGGCTCAGGGACTACTGTGTAAGAAATGGTGGGAACAATGTAAGATCCAAAGGAAAGGGAGGAGTGCCTATAATATTATCTTCCAGATACAAAGCGGCCATGGTACTCATGACCTTACAGCGGCTGATGCTAGCTATGACAAAGATGGAAAACAATAAACAATGATGACATCAAAATTGAAAAGAGAAGCCGGGTGTGGTGGCACATGCCTTCAATCCCAGCACTTGAGAGGCAGAGGTAGAAGGATTGCTGTGAGTTTGAGGCCACCCTAAGTGAATTCCAGGTCAGCCTGAGCTAGAGTGAGACCTTACCTCAAAAAACAAAACAACAACAACAACAAAAAAAAAAAATAGAAGAGAGACAAGTTGGAAAGAAGAAAGGATTAAGTAGAAGGGGATTTGTGAGGGAGGATAGTAGAAGAGAATTACGATCGAGGTATATTGTCTACATGTAACAGATGCTGTCGATAAGAAGTATAAAAAAACTAAATAATAAAATTAGATAAGTGTAAACTATTTTGTATGTTAAGAAGAGGTGGGTGGGAGGGCAGCGCTGAGTGTCTTAAGATGCCACATCTGTAACCAGGGAAAAGATTTTCCGTAACCCATATGACTCCTCCTCATTCTTTCCATTTATTCTCCTATTGCCAAGCCTATGCAACATAAGATAGTGTAGCGACGGCAGAAGAAACATTTTAAATGTGGAGAGAGAGGCATCTGAGTGCTACAGGAAGACAGACCAGCACGCAAGCCTATCGCTGCAGCCACTGCAAAGTGCTGCAAAGTGCGAAACTTCCCACTTGTCTAGCAAGACCCTATTGCAGCAGCCCCCATGCCACCCTTTGATTCTGTGAGTTGGATTCTGAGTATATTCATCCAGGCAGGGGTCGCCTTTCTGAGACTGGATTCCTTCACTTAGTTGCATGCCCTCATGCTCCCACAGGCTGCTTGGCAGAGCGCCATGCCCTGGAAAGGTTGACTAGTATTCCACAGTATAGAGCTGTGCCACAGTTTCTTAATCCATTCACCTGTCAATGGATGTCTAGGCTGTACTCATATCTTACCCATTGTGAACACTGTTGCTTTGAACAGGGGAATGCGAGTATCTCTTGGCAACTCTTGATTTCAGTGCTTTGGGGTAGATATCTGGAAGTGAGATGCTGGATCTGATGGCCATTCAATTTTAACAGTATGGAAAACCCATAGTAGATTTTTCACAATGCGTTCCTGTTTTGCATCCCCACCAACAGCACACCATGGACCCGTGTCTCTACTTCCTCATCAGCACTGGCCTTTTAGTGTTTCCCTGGCAGCAGTTCTCCAGTCATACAGCTACAGGGTGACACCCTGTTGTCCTCCATGATGTCCGGCCTCAGATCAGAATGGCTGTTCATTAACTGTGCCCTCCAGCCCTAAGGGACGTCAAGGTACCAGAGAGCGATGTGTTACCCACCTATAGGGTACTAGCTACGCTCACAGACGATGTGCACAGAGAGGTGAGACCAGACAGAGCAAAGTCAGAGAGGGAGCCCATCAGCAGACTAATCCCAGTTCTCCATCGAGGACCAGGCCAGGAGCTGGGGAGCGGAGAGGAGAGCAGAGTGTGTGGGAGAAAGGTCTGAGCACAAGGATGTGTTTGCAATCTAAATGCACGTACTACATCCGCAGTTGCCCTGTCTGCTTCTGCCTGCCTCAGTAGGCCCAAGTTGCCTCTGGCTCAAGGCCTTGCTGCTTTGGGAACGGGTGAGGGTTGGGTGGTTTGGGCCTGTGTCTCCTGCCTGGCTGTTTCACGGACAATAGCACATGTGAGAAAGAAGGGAGCGGTTTTCTTTCCACAGCCACTTTCTGTCCCTTGCAGGCCCAGAAGAGGGGAACGGGCTGCCGCTCCAGGGTGACAGCAGCTATGGTGGGTCGCTGTATCTCCCAGGGCCATCACACATCTCCCTTATCAACAGTGCCTGGCAGCTGGGGAGATACATTTAGATAAAGCAGCCAGCAATCGCTGATAACAAGCCCCTCAAATGTCAGGCAGCACAAAGGACAGCATTGATTGCTACCGCCAGCCCGCCTTTTTCTTTCTGCGGCTCCACCAGCCTTTCTCCTTTCTTTTTTTTACACAGCAAAGCCACAGGCTGGGTAATCCGCTGGTGAAAAAAAGGCCATTGTGCCTGGACACACATTGTGCGGCGGACTAAATGGAATTTCTCCTTGTTTCTCCACATCCTCGTCCTTCCTGCCCTTGAAGTTGTTACTCTGCCCAGAGCCTCCCAGGTAGGCCAGCCTGAGACCTCCTCCCTGAGAGCCATCAGCTGACCCCTCCGCCCCAGGTACCAGCCTGACAACCGCACAGGTGTTACGTGGACAAGAAGTGCCATGCTGGGAGCAAACTCGTCAGTGAGGGGAGTGAGGCTAAACCAAATCCCGAGTGCTGAAAGCTCAGAAGACGTCCTCCCTCGCCCACAGCCGAGGTGCTTACCTGCCCAGAGCTGGTCACAGAGGCCTTTGAAGAGAGGTGAGAGGGGCCCAGGAGAGGGAAAGAGGAGCTATGCACACCAGCAGCAGACAGTCTCTAACTCATGCCATGGGAACCCCTCTTCCACCTGTGAGCCAGGCAACCTCCCCCTTCCTGAGCGTTTCTTGAACTGGCTGGCAATGGTGACGGTTACACCAACACAGATGCCAAGACGAGACCCTCTTCCTGAGTACAAGAAGGTCTACGATGGTGCCTTTTGTGTCTAATTTCAAATTTTGCTTTGCGTTTCTGAGTATTTGTCACATAGCAGAGTTAACGTGAAGTTATTCCAAAATCAATTTGTGGAAGAAGCCGTTGCCCACTCCGAACGTTTGCTCATTCGCTCCCCGTGTGCCTTGGCCACCCTCCACAGCATGTTTTCTGGTGACATCAGAGCCTCCAAGGAGAAAAACGAATGATAATATGCATTATTATCTTCCCTTAAATAGCTACTGGTAAACAATGCAACATCATCTCTATTCTGGTCCCGTATGCCTAAAATAGTTGCTTTGGAGCAAAAATGGGGATTAGGGATCAGAAAAACTGCTTCAAAAGATTGCTATGGGGCTGGGGAGATGGCTCAGTGATTAAAGCCACTTGCTTGCCCAGCTTGCCAGCCCAGAGTTGAATTGCCCAGCCACCCACGTAAAGCAAAATAAGCATTTGTTTGCAGCAACAAGAGATCACATGCACACACACACACCAGTCAGATTCTTACTTTAAGAGAAGTTCATTCTAAAATCAAGACAAGACAATACAGAGGACACAGAGAACAAACAATTTAATAACAACCTACAGTGAAGAACGTGAAGTTGAAGATGCAGAAACCGACCTCTTCACAAGGACAGGCTACATTCCAGTCCCTAAGCCTGGGCATGTGAGGCTCCATGGTGTAGCAAATCAAGGGGGCAGAAGGAACTAAGTTTGTTGATCAACTGCATTTAGGGTAAGGAGATTACCCTGGATTGTTCACAAATACCAGTGAAATTGTCATAGGGTCCTAAAACTGAAGAATAAGGCAAGAGCGTGGACTTCAGTAAAATGGTGGGCTGGGCTGAGAGAGGAGGGGGCTGGGGCATGCTGAAGCTGGCCTTGAAGACACAGGAAAACTTCATGAGTTGAGGATGGAGCAGGGACAGCGTCAAGAAACTATCTTGGGATGACTGTCTCCTAGAGCTCTCGGGAGGGACCAGCCTTGCTAACAGTTTGGTGCAAGGTCTGAAACTCATTTTAGCTCTCAGACTGCCATAGCTTTTATGCCAAGCTCTGGATTAGGCACCATCCTCACATACCATGCCCAAGCTTCCAGCCTTCCATGAGATAGACCTTGGGTGGGTTTGCCTGGAGACATTGAAAGGTTCCAACTTCTCTCCTATTCACTGGACTTACACGGGGACCCCTGAATGCTTGGACTATATATAATAAGGAAAAGAGCACTCGCGGAATTATAGTATGCTACTAACCAGAGCCATCACTCACTGTTTAATAAAATCAAGTCCTGGTGAGCACATCTTTGAGTTATTGAAAAGCCTTGTCAACTGTCACCACCAAGCAATATTGGATTTTCTAGATGATATTGTGGAATGCCCCGGTTGCAGCATTCGTGGGGAATTCCTCCAACCAAATTTGACATTTATAATGGCCCAGGAACAGCCTTTCCCTAATGACAGCACATTACTGTGCGTCACAGAAATCAAAAGTGAAATTTATAATAGAATTGCTATCTGTAACATGAAGGCTGGTGGCTATGTCCCACAGAGTCACAAGAACACAAGGAGTCATGGATGCATGACCAGTGAAGGCTGTCAGGGGTCTGTACCCATGCAGTTTGGCCATTCACCTCTTCAAGAAAGGGTACTAAGGATGGAGAGACTGGTTAGTGGTTAAGGCACTTGCCTGCAAAGCGTAAGAACCCAGGTTCAATTCCCTAGTACCCATTTAAATGCAGATGCGCGAGGTGGCGCTTGTGTCTGGAGTTCATTTACTGTGCCTAGATGCCCCAGGGTGCCTAATCTCTCTCTACTGCCTCTTCCTCTTGTTTGTTCCTTTCTCTCTCATCAATAAATAAAACATTTTTTAAAATGGAAACTCTAAAAAAATTCTTCAAGAAAAGCAACTAGGGCCTGCAATTAGCTACATTCTTTAATGACAATCACATATGAGGGACAGTCTATGGCAGCAATAATAAGGTTCTCAACACAAATGTGCTCTTTCTTCCAAAATGGGTTGCAAGAAAGTGAATGTTAGGTAACAACCACATTTTGTAGTTTTTTTCATAGAGTCATGACACCATATGGGTGTCTTTTCTGAGCTGAATCCTGACATTAATGTACCTTTCTTTCCCTCCTCAGTGAGCACAGATCCCTCATCAAGAAGATAGAGGGATTGTTACAGGATGGCTTGGACCACTAAATCACCACTTGGAAGATCATATGCTAAACACACTACTTGCATTATTATATCAGCAATAAATTCAATCTTGTTGAGCTACTAGGATTTCTGGATTCATCTGCTGGGACTGGTAGCTTTATTGTGATCCAAAAGCACCTTGCAAAGATCCTAAGAAGTGTGGCTTATTGTTCTGGGCTTCAGTGCTGGGAGGGAACATTGAAAGTCATTTCCATGTGTGGTAGGTAGCAATAAAACACCCCTCAAGTAGTTTCTCACAGAGCCTTTGCCAAAGTTATTGAGGTCACCAATCTTTAAAGCTCAAAGTTGTGCCTGCTGGCGGGGAATTGATTCTGATCCAGAAAGGACTGTAAGGTGCATATCAGATGCTTCCCCCTAAGAATCAATATTGATTTTGCAGGACCTTTTCAGGGCCCGCCTCATAGGTGATAGTTTCTGAAAACTGTTCAACATCCTCCTAATCCCTGCTCAGAAACATGCCACAAAAACACAGTGTTGTTGGTAGTACTTACAGCATTGTAGATTTGAAGAAAACCATAATTCTTCAAGGAGTACTTGCATATACCAGCGGACTTTCAAGATATCATCACAGGGTGTGGGTTAGGGAGTATTACTACACCTTCATACGCTTAAGCCAGTGTTAGGCTGGAAAGATGCGGAGGTAATCATAGCACTGAGCCTCTTGCTATATGCTAAGCTTTTAAAGCCTGGAGGACATTTGGACATCCTTCAGCTAGAAGATTCGTTTCCGAGTAGTGGCCCTGTTTCACCCCTAAAGTGATGTTGACCTCTTTTTCATGGGAATCAATGACTCTACCTCGGTCCTGCGTCACTAGCAGCTCCAGAGGACATTCAGCCTTCTGGCTTTATGACCACTGTTGTGGTGTGTGGACTTATCCTCTGCCCACCCACACTAGCCTTCCCCTGAAGTTCTGGAAGCCTCTCTTGTCCACTTTGGACATGCAGTCGTATTGGGAAACTCTTCACTGAAGGGTTTGTCAGTATCTCCAGCTCCCCCGGCCTCCCCCAGCCTCTCCAGCTCTTCCACCTTTCTCCACTCAATTCCTTGGGTTCCAGGAAACCAAGATATCATTACCATAGTAACATATCACTATTATATTGATCTGAACAAAACTACCACTTTTCAAGATCAAAAATGGGCACACGTGAGCAATTTCATGCGACATAAGTTAATAGTCATATGAAATGCAAGAAATTTCCAAACCAGGAAAGCAACAAAGACATCAACTGCCCTAACAGTTGCGGCTCATAAGGAGGCTGCCACATCTTGGGCACTGCCAAGCTAAGTGCTGTGCATACAACGCCTCTGCCACAGAGACTCAGGGGCCATCCCCAACCCCTCCTTCCTGAAAACATCTATACACAGAAGTACGCTGTAAGTTTTGAAATGGATGGACAACTACATTTTATGTTTTATAATCTAAAGTATTCTAAAAATTAAGTTCTTTTTTTTGAAAATTAAAACTCATTTTTGAGTACTGTACCTTTTAAAAGTGTTTTAGATATATTTTGTTTTTATGTTTAGAATTATTATTATTATTATTACATGTTTTTATTTTTATTTTTTATTTATTTATTTATTTATTAGAGAGCAACAGAGAAAGACAGAGAGAGAATGGGCGCGCCAGGGCTTCCAGCCTCTGCAAACGAACTCCAGACGCGTGCGCCCCCTTGTGCATCTGGCTAACGTGGGACCTGGGGAACCGAGCCTCGAACCGGGGTCCTTAGGCTTCACAGGCAAGCGCTTAACTGCTAAGCCATCTCTCCAGCCCTATTACATGTTTTTAAAGTTATGAGGCCAAGAGTGAGTAGGGGAGCCCTCGCATTTCCAGCAGGACCACTCCTGTTACTCTGGAGACCTGAGCATACATTTCGCAGGCTGTCCAGTCCCATGGAAGCACATTCCGGTTGAGCTGCAGCCTGAACTCTGCAAGACCCTCTTTCTCAGCACAAGTGACCCCTCAGGGATGAGGTTAGGAAAAGGTCATCATCGTTTGCCTATTAACCATGTGCAGACATGGCTAGACATACAGATATTGCCATTTTCCCAACTGTGATGGGTGATGGAGAACCCATAGCCTGCATGATAAGGATTGCCCTCAGTCCTGAACCAGGGTCACCTATGAGTCAGGTGAGCCTGAGGATGGTTCCCCAACATTCATGACCATGCCCTCCTTGTCTGGAGGGAGGAGAAAAGCAAGTATTATTCAGACTGAGTCACAATCAATTTTTATAACCAGATGGAAAAGAACAAAAAGCCAAGGATCTATTGAAGCCGCCTCGCTCAAAGGAAACCTGTAATTAGTATTTGGTGTGTCGGTTTCTATAATGAGAGTGCAGCTGTCTGATAAAACCACTCCAGGCCACGGTGAAGTGACTTCCCATTTTAAATCCCTTCTGCACAGAGTCTACTGTCAATCTTAGGGCCTCATTTGGGTGGACAGCACCCCCACTAAGGAGGGCATAGGTTTTTCTTCAAGGAACGGCACCTCCCTGGTGTTTGGTGCTGGCTCCTTCTGCGTTGACACTTCCAGTCTTCCATGTGCAAATCGGAGCCTCCTGCTCATCTCCAGTTCTCCCATCCTCCATCCCTCCCTCTACAGCTCTGTGCTCCCAAGTGGGGACCTCAGAGGCCACAGTGAAGCCTTGGCTATCACTGGTATGGGCTTTCTTAGTGAAGGACAGAAAGACTTTGGCAGAGAAGCATCAGGGCAGCACGGCCCTGCTGGGAGTCATGAAGCACCTCGGCGCCCTTGCCACAGGGGCGGACATGACATGTGGTAAACGGCTCTCTAGCCAGCCGCAGTGCCATGTCTCGGATCACCTCAGTGTTCAATGGAGCTTCACACAGGAAGCAGAAAGCCACTGGAAGGAGAAAGCTTGTGCTGAACGCAATGAAGGACTGGTTTGTAGCATGGCCTGCTACATGCAACCTTGATGACATTAAAAATGACACTGGAGGGCTGGAGAGATGGCTTAGAGGTTAAGATGCTTATCAGCAAAGCCAAAGGACCCAGGTTTGATTCCCCAGGACCCATGTAAAGCCAGATGCACAAGGTGCTGCATGCATCTGGAGTTCATGTGCAGTGGCTAGAGCCCTGGTATGACCATTCTATCTGTCTGTCTTTCTCTCTCTCTCTCTCTCAAATAAATAAATAAATACTTTTTAAAATGACACTGGAAGGGCTGAAGAGATGACCTAGCAGTTAAGACACTTGTTTGAAAACCCAAAGGACCCAGGTTCAATCCCCCAGGACCCATGTAAGCCAGATGCACAAGGTGGCTGGAAGCCCTGGCACACCCACTCTCATTCTCTTGATCTCTCTCTCTCTATTTATGCCTCTCTGCCTGTCTCTCTCTCTCTCAGATAAATAAATCAATAACATAAAATCAATATTTTTTTTTAAGTTTTTTGGTTCATTTTTTTATTTATTTATTTGAGAGCGACAGACATAGAGAGAAAGACACATAGAGGGAAAGAGAGAGAATGGGCGCGCCAGGGCTTCCAGCCACTGCAAACGAACTCCAGATGCGTGCGCCCCCTTGTGCATCTGGCTAACGTGGGACCTGGGGAGCCGAGCCTCGAACCGGGGTCCTTAGGCTTCACAGGCAAGCGCTTAACCACTAAGCCACCTCTCCAGCCCAAAATCAATATTTTTTAAAATGATACTAGAAAAAGCTGGGCTTTGTTTAAATGAAGAACAAAGTATGTTTATTCCAGCATCAACCTTGACTATCAGATACAGACTTTGGAAAAATTTACCTTCATTTAACAGTCTTCTTCTTACCTAGGAGATGGGATTAATGATATAATTACCATGCTTACCTTATAACATTACAGGAATTAATTGAAGTAATTCATGCAAAATATTTAGCATAGCATGTAATATATTAGGCAGTTATTAACCATTAGACAATATTAATATGATCATTATTCATCCATTCCTTTCTTCTGTCAACAAAGGAATGAGAATTAAGTAAAAACGGATATTGGGAAGGCCTGTTGCAGTGGTTTGAGTCAGATGTTCCCCATAGACTCACATGTTTTAAATATTTGGTTCCTACCCGGTGGCAATTTGGGAAGCAGAGCCTTGCTGAGGAGATGTGTGATTTGGGTGGGCATGGGGGTGTTATAACCAGTCCCCTTGCCAGGGCTCAGGTCACTCTTCCTGCTGTCTGCCAGCAGCTATGACAGGATGTGAGTGAGGGCCCTGCTCTACGGTCCTTTCCCTGCCTTGATAAAACTTCTCTAGAGACTGTGAAGTAAACGCTTTCCTCCCATAGGCTGCTTTTGGTGGATGTTTTGTCCCAGTAACCAGAGAGCAACTGCAATACTTACCTAAATACCCAGCACATAGTAGGTGTCTTGTCTTGTGAATGTAAAAAGTTTCCCCTGCAGACTCTTGTGCTTAAGCACCTGACCCCAGCTGGTGGCTATTTCAGAAGGTTGTAGAACTGTGTTGGAGTTGGGGAACTTGCTGGAGGAGAGGGGCGGGGCTTGATATGTTATAGCTGCCAGCCTACTTCCTGATTGCTGCTCTCTGCTTCCTGACTCTGGCTGCCACATGACCAGTTCAGCCTGGGCTCCTGTTGCCAGGCCTGCCCTGCCAGGGTGGAAGGTTGGCATCCTCCTAGAACTCTGAGCGAAAGAAACCTGGTCCTTCCTGAAGTTGCTGCTGGTCATGTGTCTGTGTGTTGGTGACAGTGAGCGCATACCTGAGACAGCGCCCAGTGCAGGGCAGTTCATTCCCCCTGTCGCTTCTCGAACACCTTTGCTGCCGCCATCAGGCAAGTCCCTAGGAAGAGGAGATGGGAAGAGGGACAGCTGGGGGAGGGAAACTGAGAATCCTGCATCCTCTTTCATCCATTTCCTTCAGGTCAGACTCCAGAAGCAGAAGAGTCCACCCAGATCACTTGCACAGCGCAGCGCGTGACCTCAGAGATCTGAGGGGTGGGTGAACTCATTGAGTTTCTAAGTCTTTGGCCAGAAAGAAAATTTCTCACTGATTTTTCATGCCTTCAAAGTGAATTAATTTTTGAAATGGGAAATTGAAGTAATTAGGTTATAGATGGGGTGACATTTACAAAGGTGAGAAGCAAGGAAATTTTTATAGCCTTTATTAAACACATATTAGATATATTAAGCAACGTAGAGCAATTACTTTTATCCCCCCAAATGTGATTATTCCTTTCATTCCAAGACAAGTTCAATCTCAAAAGGACCCAATAGACTCTGACGACTCCAGAAAGCAACTGTAGTGGAATAGTTTGGCTGAAGGGGAAGGTAGGAAAGGGGGCAGCATCTGAAGCAGGCGGCATAAGAATCTGATTGGTCCTCATGTCGGCATCCAGCTCTGGGTATTCATGTGGACATGCATTTCTGTCTACATGTCATTTTAACTGAACCAACCTGTCCAATAAGGAAATTAATTTGTTGGCTCAAAACTGTTTTCAGTACCACCTACTGAAAGCCAACACATCCTCCTGAGGTCTCTACGCCTACAGCAGTGTTTCGGTCAGCTTTCCGTTACTATTACTAAACACCCGAGATAATCAGCTTAGTCAGTTATAGTGCCTTCAGCTCATGCCCAATTAACTCTACTGCTTTGGGCCTATGACAAGTCTACACACCATGGAAAGAACACATTCTGGAGAAAAGCTGCACAGCTAGGAAGTGAACAGAGAGCAGGTAAGAGGTGGGACCTACAGCCACTCCCATGGAACCTCCTCATGACCTAGCTTCCTCCTGCTTGGAGGACCCTCCACTTCCCAATGGCACCATGAACTGGAGAGTAAACCTGAGTCATAGGAGGGCTAATTCAGGCCCCTAGCAAGCAGTGAAGATGACAGACAAAGCTTTTCACCCACCTGGAATCTGCATTCTAGAAGGAGAGAAAGAAAAGAAATGCAGAAAGATTCACTAGTCAATTGAAAGATCATTGCTGTGGAGGAAAGAGAAAGTTGTATTAGAGCTGCTGTTTTCATAAACGCCTGGGAGCTGTGGGAGCTAGCTAAGCGGCTATTGGACAAGATTCATCACATGCAAAGGCCCTGGATGGCTCTCAGAACCATCAAGCAAGTATGACCTGAGTGAGTGAGCAGGTCCAGTAGACAGAGGGGCCTGAGAGGAGAGCAGGAACGTTCACCATAAGGCTGTTGTCTGCAGGCTGTTGTCTGCATGAGGCAGAAGGGCGTTGAGATGTTCTGAGCAAGGGAATTCCCAATCAGTAAACACAAACAGTTATCCATGAAACGCAGACAGGTTTTAGGAATGGATAATCCTCCAATGAGCTTGGCTCCTGAGAGACAAATGGCACCGTTGGCATACTCGTTGAGTTTAAGGTCTAGTGAAGAAGAGTGATGGGAGTTGTGCCTGACATGGCATAGGCCCATCTTTAGAGATTCCATGAGCTGAGATGAAGCTCCTGGGTCACTGTGTGCTGCCCAGAAGACATCTGCATATTTCAAAACTGAATTATTATACAGGTGACAAGAGCTGATGCATTGAAAGCATCTGACATGCATGCGCTCACCAGTCAGTCAGCGGTGTTCATAGCTATTCAAAAAAATACTTTTTTCATACTTGTGTCATATTACTGGGTGTGACTCATGTCAGATTACTGGGGGGCGGAACGGCCTAAATGAGGTCAAGAGAAGAGATTGAATAAAGGAAAGGTGGGTGGAGGGTTAATCAAAATCTAAGAGGGTATGAATAAGTCATATGGAAACCTACTTTTTTGGACAATGGCATACCCAGAAACCATAGGTTGTTACTAGAAAATTTTCAGTGCCAGGGATGGGATACCTTCCAGTAACTTCTTGGCCAGGGAGGTCCCTGATGACCCCAAATCATTATAGGCCATTGTTAAGACCCTTCGTTTCCCACCAGGAATAGATGGTAAGACCCTATTGCTGAAGACTCCACATACTTGGGCTGCAAGGTCACTGAGGAATCCTGCTGGAGATAAGCTGAAAACCTCCTCTGTGTCTACTAGCTGGCAGAAAGCTGGAAAAAAACTAAGCTGCATTCAACTCCATGGAAGAGACAGAAGTCACCAGTGGAGATAAACACCAGTGGACACTGCAAGTCTTAAAGTTGGCCAGCCAGGCCAAATGAGCCAACTGGTGTATAGTGGCATGTCAGTTATGGAGGACAATACCACTCTTTAATTGGACCTGAGGCCTGCTCCATGGGAAGGAATACATGTCTGATATTGAAAACCTATGACAAGGAAGTCATGAGCCCTAGAGGTGTAACATCTGCTGCTGTCTGGCTAAATGTATGTACTATGCTCACCAAACTGCCCAGTAATCACTTCTCTTAATGTTTATACCTGTGTATTAATGTTACTCTCGGTTTTGGTTAGGGAAGCTTCTCTTTTCAGATGGCAGTGGCCTTGGGATGACTCAGAAGGCACCACGGTGCTGAGAAGAAGTGACAGAGGAGTGCTCAGCACTGAAACATCTCTATCACACCTTTCGAGGCTCCGGGTACATTGCCAAAGAGGTGGCGGAAAGAATGTAAGAGCCAAAAGAAGGGTGGGACTCCTTAAAATGCACTATTCCAGAAACAAAATGGCTTGAATATCCATGACCTTGCTGTACCTGGCACTACCTACACAAGACTATCATACCAGGAGGAAAAGATGATGTCATCAAAAATAAAAGACTGATTGAGAGGGGGAGAGGATATGATAGAGAGTGGAGTTGCAAAGGGGAATGGGAGGGGAAGGAATGACTATGGTTTATGGTCTATAATTATGGAAATCATCAATAAAAAAATAAATAAAAGAAAATTTAAAAAAAAATCTTTTCCATTCATGTCATTCTCTCCTCCAGTTCTGCATTCTGATGTTGACTTCTTGGAGCGCACCTTAGCCCCACCCAGCCACATCCCTGTCCTCTACCATGTTCCGTGGTGCCACCACCATCCTCACGGATTTTCCTTTGCTTACCGTCCATCAGTGGAACCACAGGAGCTTTGGTGACCCACGGGACATTAGGGAGAAAGCAAGATTATGTTTGGCTGTCACAACTGGGAGGTGCCATTAGCTTCCCGTGTATAGCCCACAGCCTCATAGCAGAATCATCTGTCCTTAATGACAGTTATTCTGCAGTCTACACACCCCACTCTGCTCCAGTGAGCTCGTGAGCTCCCTAATCTTCACAGCACTGGGGCTCACACACCTGCTCTTGAATGCTCACCACTGTGCAGTTCACTGTGCTCCCCTGCAGCTCTGATGTAGTTCCTGACACAAAGTAATTAGGTTGTTCAGTGAGGGGGGAGATGGTCAAAACAGAATTTTATGGGAACAATTTCATGTACTACTAAGTGCTAAAACTCTATTAACCGATGATCCAGAGATGTGGGTGTCAATGAAACTGTCCATGTCACATTCCTTAAATTGTCTCATCTGGTTCCAGGATCTTCACTCCCAAATGGAAGAAAGAAAGTAAAAGTCAATCAGTGTGATTTCTTATCATTGTTTTCATAGACAATATTAGGGCACTCAGAGCAGAACCCATCATGTTGAACGTAATCCACACCTGGACATAGAGGGTCATAGAATGCCACCAGCCTCGTGCGCCTGAATCTGAGAGTTCTCAATCCAGGCTACAAAGGTTAACACCTGTGTCTGTACACTACCACCATCTAGGCTCTGTCTAGCATGGAGCATCATGGGAGCACTCTGGTCAGCACACGGGAACAAGACGAAGGCTGCTCTGAGCCATCCCCACCACGCGAGGCAGCCCCAGAGCGAGCCCGACGTGGATGTCGTGTGCTCCGCGGAGCATCCCTCTTTGCAGCTCTTGGAAGTCACAGCTATTCAGGCAACCCTGCCCTTTTCTTTCAGCCTCCCCAGAACCGTCAATATCGCCTTCCTCTAGGGAAATGCATTGTTACCTTGCAAAAAGAAAATCAGGAGTCTGGAGGAAGTTGGGAGCTAACGAGCTTCGCCTCGCGAGACTGAAACGCAGAGGAATCCATACAGAGTGAGCAAAGGCAACCGTGTAAAAAGAAGTCAGCCGTCAGACACAGTTAACACGTGGGCAGGTGAGGAGGTGCTGCTCCAGCCCGTCCACACACGGCAGCTAGGAACGACTCCAAGGAGATGTGTCTGAAGAGGAAAGAGTGTGGTGACCCGAGATGCCCGTCAGTTCAGTCCTCTCCAGTGGACTGAGACAGACTGGGTAGCACAAGCCACAGAAGCGGTCAGGTTATAATTCTCCGATCTGGGAAACCCAGGATGAAGGTCCCTGCTGGGCTTCTTCTCAGGTCTCTTTCCTGGCTCTTAGCTTTTGCACTCAGTCCTAATGTGGCAAAGAGACAGACAGGAAACACCTTTGCCTCTTTCCTGTCCTTCCAGGGGTCTCCATCCTCACAACCTCACTTAAACTTACTTATCCTGACAAATCCACACCTCCAAATACCACCCCATGGTGAGCTGGGGGCCTCACCTTAGACATCAGAAATATTTGACCCATGGCAGCTACATGATCTTGACAGGTAAAGACTCTAGGAGCAAGGCCAGCACTTTCATGACGTGCAGACAAGGAAGACATCTGCCAATGTCTCCTATCTCTTCCTAGAAGCTTCTCTGTTGTGGTTTTTGCCTGGTTACATGCCTTTGTCCAGCGCCAACTCAGTTACTTCCTCTACACTTCTCCCCAGCCCAGCCTTAGTTTCCTCATCTGCGGAAGTCAAGACAACAGCTTTGGGGTGGGTAAAATGTTCCTCAGAGCCTCATGTGTTTGTTATGATAAAGCTTCATACTCAAGCTCCAGTTGGTGGACCTTTGGGAGGTAGAGCCTTGCTGGAGGTGTGTCACTGGGGTGGGGGCAGAGAGACCCTGAGGTCTGGAGTTTGCTCACTCCTGCTTCTGCCTTCCAGTTGCTGTGACAAGATACGATGCCCAGCCTCTGCTCTGTCATGCTTACCCCGCCACGGTGAAACTTCCCCATAGACTGTAAGCTAAAATAAGCCCCTTCCTACCTACCATTATTAGCTGCTTCTGGGCAGGTGTTTTGTCCCAAGAACTAGAAGGTAATAGCTCTGATTGTCTATTCCGTGGGGTACAGTTTCTGTGAGGGTTTGGTGTGTGGCAGGCATTGGTCACTGTTAATTTGCCTTCTCCGTGTTTGAGAGCTTCCTTTTATCTCTGTCTAAGTAAAACTGCCATTTTCTTAGTGCATTTAATCTCAACTCACTCCTAGGGGAAAAGTCCTTTGATTGAACAAATTTATATCAATGTGTTCCTGATGAATAAATCATTAACCCTCCAAAAGGCATCTGGTGTGTTCTTAGGGTCTGTGTTAACCAAAAAAGATTCAGCAATTTGTCAGTGTGTGGATTTCCAACAGTTTTATGCAATAAAGTGGAAAAAAATTAGAAGCCTATTGACTAGGAATCCACCTCCAGGAATCAGCTGCCCCGTGGTCTCTGCAGTTCTCAGCCTCTGCTTCTGCTCCCAAGACCAAATATGCTAACAGTTTGGTCTGTGACTTCCCAGCCTTGGGAACCAGCACTGCCCATGTGGCGTCCATATGCACTGGTGACACAGTGTGTCCCCTGCCAGTCTTCCCTATGCAGATACGCTAGAGCAAAATCAAAGAACTCAACCTCCTACCCTCTTTCAGGACCTCTCCCACCCTTGTGCACGCATTTGCCCCGAAGTTCCCATTAGTGGTGCCTCACATATGTTCAGGCAGTATGCAGAAGGCTCCTGGCACTAAACTAACTTCATTTGATTCCCATGAAACAGCCCAGAAAATGTTTGTCTTCCATGATAATACAAAAGTCTGGACGTATCCTTTCATTCCTTGGCCTGAGACATTTCTCATGGACATTTGCAGACTCCTTGCAGACAAAGCTTGATTGGAATCACAGCCCCATCACTTAATACCTTCACACCCGGGCACTCAGTGTCCTGTACTTGCCAAGAGGGCATGCCCCTTCCTGCACGCAGGACAAGCTGAGCTCACAGTGACCGGGCACCGAGCCCAGCACCAGTGGCTTCTGGACGTGCGCTGACTCTGTGGCGTGGGTGGAACTCCTTCTGAAGGAGTGGGCACCTGAGTCAATGCAGAACTGAATGTGCATGCTCTGCCCCTCACCCCAGGCCACCACCCCACAACCAGGTGCCACCATCACAGGTTCTCTGTGGGTGCGTCTTTCCGATGTTCGTATGCACTATCCCTCCTCATGCATCCAACTCCACTTGGATGGCTTTCTCAAAGGAGAAAAAAAAGAAAGAGTGAAACGGGCGTCTTAAAGAAGCGAAGACTCTAATAACATAGGTGGGTCTCGTGGAAGCAAAAGCCATATCCAGTCCTGGCGCTGCTGTGAGACGTGTCAGTCACTGCTCATCCAAGTCTTGGACGACAGAGACCCCTTTCTGCTTCCTGTTCACCCTGTCCTCCTGGGTCTGCAGCTTCCTCTGCCTCTAAGGTACGGCGCAAGCTCGGCCACAGTGCCGAGGGAGTGCTGAGTCTCCTTTCTGCTCATTAAAGCACAGCTGTAAGTGGAAAGCACGAGGCGTCGAGGATCACAGAAACCAACGCTATGGCACGTGAAAATGGAGGGGATTCTGTCAGAAGCCCACGGAAAATGACTATGTCAAGATGGTTTTATCACTGACATCTTGGTAGCAGATGAAACTGTGTTGTTTAAAGTTTCTGACAAGGCAGAGGAAATTTCAAATGGAAAATAAATCTGTTTATAATCTCTACTGCCTTCTCCAAACCCTGCCCTTGGGTTCAGCTTCCCTGAGGTGGTCAGACTCTCGCAGGGTAAGAATCGTGGGCTCCGGCAATGGCTGGCATAGGGAGTCTGCCGAAGGGTAGCTGAGGTGTAAACAGATGTCAGCGAGGCATTGGACAATGTCAGAGTGCCTCTGTCCCTGCTCAGCTGCCTGACGGTGAACTCTTCTCACCCCAAAAGTCCTGGAGAGTAGCACTTCGCCCCAGTGGCTCCCTTCCCCATGGGGCCTGCCACTTTCTACCCACAGGCATATCTCTGAGGCTCTTCAAGCTGGGGGGAGTCGGCCAGGCTGAGTGTCAGGCCTGTCACTTCAGACAGAGCGCAGGCACCCTGCGGTGATGTCACCAGCCACAGCAGCTTGGACATGTCAGGTACCAGCAGCTCAATTCATCAACAAGCTGAAAATGTGACAGCCCAGCATACGCATCCAGAGACGAGCAGAACCCTTGCGGATTTGCCAGACTGAAGAAAATAAAGGCCAGAGGTCTGTTTCTGTAAACAATGTGATGAATTTTGAGTTGGGGATAAAGAGTGGGCCCAGTATGAGATAGAATATCCCTACCACACGGCCTCAGCACTAACACACAGCCCAACCACCTCACTAGGGGCTCCCTGCATCTACACCTGGAGAATTAGAACAATGTGTATGTTCAGTGAGGTATTTTAATTAGTCCTAAAATGTAATATAACTTGGACGAGAATGAATTTAGGGGCTGTAGAGATGGTTCAGAGATTAGGGCACCTGCCTGCAAAGCCTAAAGACCAGGGTTTAATTCCCCAGTTCCTATGTAAAGCCAAATACACAAAGTAGTGCAAGCATCTGGAGTTCAACTACAGCAGCTAGAAACCTTTCGCTTTCTCTAAATAAATAAATAAAATATTTTTCAAAAAGAACCTGGCTGGAGAGATTGCTCAGCAGTTAAGGAATTTGCCTGCCGAGCCTAATAACCCAAGTTGGATTCTCCAGGACCCACTTAAGCCAGGTGTACAGAGTGGTGCATGCATGTGGAGTTCAGCAGGTTATGGAATGTTTTCCCTGGGTGTGCACACTGGGAGCAGTGGAAGAAACAACGTTACAAAAGACACCACTCGTCACTTGTGTCCTCACTCTTACATTGAATCAGAGATGGTGGCACACACCTGTAATCATGCTACTCAGGAAGCTAAGGTCTGCTATAATTTCATGGCCAGCCTGGGGTATATAGAGAATTCTAGGCTACAGTGTGATACCCTGCCTCAACCTCCTCCCCTTAAAAGAGCTGTGTATGTTGCTTGTTTAGCATACACAAGGGCGGGGTTCAACCTCCAGTACTCCATCAACTGGATATGTTGGCACGCATCTGTAATCCATGCACTCAGGAGCTAGAGGCAGAAAAATCAGAAGTTCAAGGTCACTTTTAGCTGTACAGTATGTTCCAGACTGGCCTGAGATACATGAGATCCGTTCTCAAGAGAATGAGTGTGGCAAGATGGCTCAATCAGTAATGCTCTTGTTGTGCAAGTGAAAGGATAAAAGTTAAGGTCTCCAGTGCACACTTGTTACTGCACCATGCTGGAGACAGAGGCAGGGAATGCCCAGGGTAAGGTAGCTAGCTAGACTAGATTGGTAAACTCTGGGCTCAAGTGAGAGGCCTTGCATCAATAAAAAAAGGTGGGAAGGATTAGAGGGAAACAGGATGTCAATCTCTGGCCTACACACACACACACACACACACACGCACACACACGCACACGCACACGCACACACACCCTGCAAAGAAAAAGAGAGAGGGTAAGGGAGGGAGGGACAGACATATGAACCATGGAGAGAAGGGAGCTGCAGCAAGATGCGCGAAAGGCTTTAGAGATCAAAGAAAAGAGCAACCACTTTGGGCTGAAAGGCCTGAGAAAGGCTGTCAGCTGGCCAGGAGGACACAGTATGGGACGTGTAACTGGTAAGCAGGCTAGTGAAGCCCAACAGTGAGCAGCACACGGAAATACTGCGCTCAGCCACGGAAGGAGGTCTGGGAGTCAAACACCCTCCCGGAGCTTAAGGGCAAGTCCTAGGTGCTCCGCGGACGTTCAGGAGCTTGATGGGCACAGGAACAGCTCCTTGGATGAGAGCTGGGGTGAGCTCCAGGAGCTTAAGGACCTGACCTTGGCACAGGGTGGAGCAAGCCACAGAGAGGGTTCCTGGTGAAGGGAGAAGCAAGCGCAGGGCCCAAAGTGGGAATGGCATTGTAGGTTGTAAATATATAACTGGGGCTGGAGAGACAGGTCAGGTCAGTCAGTGAAGTGCTTCACAAGCATTGGGACCCCTGCTGCCTATAAAAAATGCTGAATATGGTGGTGTGCGTCTATAATCCCAGTGCCGGGGAGATGGAAACAAGAGGATGCCTGGAGCTCACTGGCCAACAAGTCTGGCTGAAACAGTGAGATCCAGGCCAATGAGAGACCGCGTCTCAAGAAGATATGAACAGTGTCCTAAGCATCCTTAAGGTTCCTAAGGTTCTCCTCTGACATCCAAGACACACGTGCACACTCATGCTTGGAGACCAGCACATGCACATGTATACACACCACACACAACTGCAAAACTAGTAAAGATGCTACAACTGGAAGAGGAGGTAGTGTAGGCTTTGTGTCTTTAGATCAAAGATGCTGGTAACACTTTACAGGCATTTCGCCAGCCAAAGAGAAAGGATTTGCCTCAAACATGCCACAATGCAGATCACTTCTGACAAAAGAGAAACAGCTATTCACTGTAAGAACCTCTCAAAAGGTAAGTTAAAGTAAGAATGTACTTCCACAAGTGAAGAAAATGAAAATATAAATATTACCCAACATTGATGCAGATATGGGAAAATAGCAACAGTAACTCTCGTGTGCTGATTTTAAGTTGGAATTTTGTGTGTGTGTGTTTTGTTTGTTTGTTTTTGGGTTTCCAAGGTAGGGTGTGGTCTCACTCTAGCCCAGGCTGACATAGAATTCACTATTTAGTCTCAGGGTGGCCTCCAACTCCTGGTGACCCTCCTATCTCTGCCTCCCAAGTGCTGAGATTACAGGAGTGTATAAATTAATCCCACATTACTTGGAGATGGTTAGTGCGATAGTGCAGCGGAGCCTGTGGAGGCTGGTGTGAGTGCAGTGTCGGGCTGTGCAGTTCTGTCAACTGGAACTAGTAGAGCGCACTTGTAGGTGTGTCCCTGAGGACACTGTCAGACAAGATTGATATGTGGGAGGAAAGAGGGAAAAAGAGCTGCCCTGGATGTGGGAGGCTCCACCCAACAGCCTGGGAGCCAGAGGGAATACAAGGAAAGGGTGAACCAACCAGTGACAATGTGCTCCACTGCGTCCCCCGGAGCACAACAGCTGCCGCCATCACCCTTGGACATAAGACTCCGGCTGCACAGCTATGTAATGCACTCACACCAGCTTCCACAGACTCCGCTGCACAGCCCGACACTGCACTCACACCAGCCTCCACAGACTCCGCTGCACAGCCCGTCACTGCACTCACACCAGCCTCCACAGACTCCGCTGCACAGCCCGTCACTGCACTCACACCAGCCTCCACGGACTCCGCTACACAGCCTGTCACTGCACTCACACCAGCCTCCACAGACTCCGCTGCACATCCCGACACTGCACTCACACCAGCCTCCACGGACTCCGCTACACAGCCTGTCACTGCACTCACACCAGCCTCCACAGACTCTGGCTGCACAGCCTGTGTCTGCACTCACACCAGCCTCCACGGACTCCGGCTGCACAGCCCGACACTGCACTCACACCAGCCTCCACAGACTCTGGCTGCACAGCCTGTGTCTGCACTCACACCAGCCTCCATGGACTCCGGCTGCACAGCCCGACACTGCACTCACACCAGCTTCCACGGACTCCGCTGCACAGCCCGTCACTGCACTCACACCAGCCTCCACGGACTCCTCTGCACAGCCCGACACTGCACTCACACCAGCCTCCACAGACTCCGGCTGCACAGCTATGTAATGCACTCACCAGGGACTCTCATTAGCCACCAGTCCTTTAGCTTTTCTTGGGGATATGTCCATGGTTGCCCCTAGATCTAAAACTTCCAGTTTCTCAGGCTGGAAAGCTACTAGGTTTTCTGCCTCTCCCCCATGCAGAAGGCCATTTGTGGACCATCCAGCCTCCAAGCATGTAAATCAAAATCCAGTGAATCCTCTTTAATAATTATGTGTATAGTGTAGTCTATATTACATGTCATCTATTGATTACATTACATATGTATTTAATCATATGTATATAGTATCTGTTCCATTAAAAACCCTTAAGAGGTTGGGCGTGGTGGTGCATGCATTTAATCCCAGCACTTGAGAGGCAGAGGTAGGAAGATTACAGTGAGCTCAAGACCACATTGAGTGAATTCCAGATCAGTCTGGGCATGAGTAAGTCTCTACCTTGAAAAACCAAAAAGACAAAAAAAAAAAAAAAAAATCTTGAAGTTATCAAAGCATTTAGATGAAACCACCCTCTTTGAATTTTTTTCCTGCTGGAGTATCTACATCAATTTCCTGAATGTCTGTTATTCCATTTTGGCCACAGGAACAGTGAAATAATTTTACAACTTACATCAACATAAAGGAATGCTCTACACACACTCATGTGGAGAGATGTCTGTGTCTTAAGTGAGGAAAGGAAAAGGACATAGCAACAGGAGTCCATGATCCAGTTCTGTTACAGAAGTTCACCTATGTAAGGTGTCACTAAGGAGACAACGAGTCAAAGATCCACACAGGAAATCAGCTACAGCCGTCCTTGGGGAGTCAAGATGGGAGCCCTCCTTCCTGCGAGGCACACTTCAGCTGCAATGTTGTAGCAGACAGCCGTGAGAACAATGAACATGCAAAGCTAACCCAGACCTGGAAGTGCAGATCTATAATCCCAGCTACTTGGGAGGCTGGGCTAAGAGAATCGCGAACCCAAGGCCTGCCTGGACTGCAGAATGAGTATGAGGGCAGCATATATGACCCTGTCTCAAAATTGAAAGAAGAAAAAGAGGGCTGGGAAATAGAGCTCACTGGTGGAGCCCTTGCCCAGCATGCACATGGCCGAAAGTTCAATTCCCAATACAGAAAAGGGAATAGTTAGTAACTATATGATAAGTGTCAAAAATTTAGATAGGCAGAAGAAGGAAGCTGGAACCCAGAGCACTGAGCAAGCACACTCTCAGGGTTGGCGGGGTGTGAGGAAACAGTGCTTTCACACCCAGATGCGGAAATTGGTCAGGACTTTTTGGAGGGCCACCTTGGCAACGTGTACATTTCTTGTTGATTCCCTTAGATACACTAACTGCACTTCTAAGAATCCAACCTAAGGTATAGTCACAGACTTATAGAGGAAACTACTTGGTACATCACTTATAATAGTGAGGTTTTAAACCTATTACTGGGCTGGGGAGGTAGCTTAGCAGCAGAGTGCTTGCCTGGCGTGTGCAAAGCCCTGGATTCCATCCCAAGCAAAACACACGCATGTGCTCACGCACATGCACATACACACACGCACACACACAGAGACACACGGGAATATGCAATTCTTCACATTACATACATTTTTGTTTTATACACAGGTAAGTGTATATTTACTCCCTGAAAAAAAAATAAAAATAAAAAATAAAACCTCATGCCCTAAATTCATAGCAATCACTTCTTGGTAACAAAATTATAAATTGTATAATTCATTCTTTTTTAACTCTGTTTCTCCCTAAATATTCTTTGGTGAGCATACTCTCCTGTTATAATTGGAATATTTTAGTATGCAGAAAAATGTTAGTACTACCTCGGAGCTGGTTGGAATTTGTCTTCGCACTCCTCTTGGGGTGCCTCAGTGCAGTGGTCACATCATCACTGCCCACTTCTTACACAGCCCACTCAACCACTTAGTTGATATGTGGTAGCAATCTCTGGTACTTAGGGAGGATAGAAGCCCGTGTTCATGTGGCATCTGTAAGAATAGCTAAAGTCCCTTCCTGAGCAGGAATTGGAGTGATTCTATTTACCGGAACTAGCGTTGACTGCATTGCAGACTTACATTTTCCGTGCACACATGTGGAACCTAAGGACAGAGCCTGAAGATGTGTCCAGTCTGTAAAAACAACATCACATTTGCCTTTCCCCAGCAAAAGTCTATCAGTCCATAGAAGCTCACACCAACCTCCTCTCCAACCCTGGGAACTTTGTGGGGACTGGGCAACCCACAGAACCTGCAGTACTTCAGATGGCTGCAAGGTGGTGCCCTTCAAACCACCCTGACCTGAGTCAGATCCCGGAGCCACCTCGCCAGTCTGCAAACCCTCCTATGGGCTGGGCTGGCACAGTGTCGCCACATAAGCATGTCCTCTGAGTGTGCTTGAAGGAGGTACACTACTATCCATGTGACGATCAGGGAGTGAGCTAGCACGTCACTGGAGAACTTATCCTAGCAGCCCTGTGAGGTAGGTGCTTTCTGTACAGACAGTGGCCCAGATGGAGAACAGTGCCCAAGGCTCACAGTCGGTGGGGCTGAGCTTTGAACGCAGCAGTCTGGGTTCCGGTTCCCATGTATCCTGGCAGCTGTGCACCACGTGGGCTTTCACTACTGCCATTGTCTCAGAACTCCGCGACAACAGTGTGTGCATGGTGTGCGATGAGCAAAAGTCAGCCCGTGTCATGAGACCTCTAAGTCAGGGCATCAGGAAGAAACAACCACAGATCCCAGGGACTTCCTCAGTCATACAAGCTCATTCAGAGGGACTGGGGAGAAGGCTCAGTACATAGATCACTTACTGTATAAGCAATAGGACAAGAGTCCAGATCCCCAGCACCTACATAAATGCTGGGTGATTGTAGCAGGGGCAGAGACAGGGTCTCCCTTTGTCAAATTGGCTAGCTACACCAGCTGGATGGGGGCGCTCTGAACTGCAGTGAGAGGCTCTGCATCAGTAAACAAAGAGAAGGACAAGTGAGCAAGACATCCAGTGAAAACCTCTTGCCCACACCCCCCCCCACATATCCACATGCATATGAACACACATAAGCACCCATACATACATGAATACATATCCACACACGCATGCCCATCACACTCACAAACAAGGTGATCTCTGAGCTGCTCCACCAAGCAGCACCTGCGTCTTCATGCAGCTTGATGAAATAGGCCCCCAAGAGTCCCAGGATGTGCTAGCCGGGACACTGGCTTGGGGCAGCCCAGCCTCTGCAGGCGAGCTGAGCAGGACAGGATTCCTTCACATTCCAGTCAGAACAACTGGAAGGAGGCCCCTTTGAGCTCTAGGAACCTCTGTATCTTACTGCTTAATTATAGCACATCATTTTCTCAGAACAAGTGCATGGACCCCAGAGATGAATCCTCCTTCATTACCTCCTCACTAATGACTCAGCCAGACTATTGCATAATCACTTCCTCTTACATCACAAGGAAAAAAATAACAAATGGTATTTAGCTCTCTCTAAATGTTTATTTGAATGGAAAGACTGGGAACTTTAAAAATCAAGAGTTTTTTCCTCTTCTGTAAGAATTCTAAGTTTGCTCACTTTGTGGAACAGATGTTGGGTATCCTTTCATCATATCCCTTGAAATTACAGTACATTCTGGAATCGTTCATCAGTATCTTTTGATTTCACTCCTTACTTGTGGCAGAAGCCACTCACCATGAGAGGCTCTTCCGTCGCAATCTGTAGGATGAAGGGCCACGTGCACGCCTCCACCCCTTCCAGCAAAGCACGAGTGATGTTTCCAGAGAGCCCCTCATGTATATAGCTGTGATGTTGCCTCCAACATTCTTATTTGCAGCTTTAAACAGAACCATAATCATCATGAATGCAGAAAGACATCCCTAGCAAACAATCAGGACTTTGCTTAACAAAATCTGGTCACGTTCCACTTGGCTGATTTCAAATATATGAGCACATGTACCAAGATTCCTGTCACTGATAGCCCATCTAGAAAGGGTCTGTGTAGTCCCTCCCTCCCTGCCCTCTCCTCTCCCTCCTTGTCCAATTTCTTTTAAGTCAAAACAAATTATTGGTCTATAAAGGCTTTTAAATGCATATGTCCTTAGCCTCTCTAAGCTGTGAAAGTCATACAATTACTCCCTTGGTATATTCCTGAGAACTAAACTTGGGAAACATTTCAGAGCTTCCCATCTCAACCAAAGCCTTCAACGCAGACTGCCTCTGCAGTCACCCCAATCTCTGCTGGCAAGATAATGACCTCTCTTGCCCTATATGTCCTGTCAGCTGGCCCTGCCTCTTCCTGTGGCTTGCAGGAAGTGGACTCTAGCAGGCTACCAGAAATACAAGGACGCCTGAAGGTCGGAGCCTGAGTGTGCCTCGGTAGCTTATGTAGGAAAGAGCCGTGCAGAATGTGTCATTCAGATAACAGATGAGTCAGAGCCAGAGGCGCTTCCAGGAACGGGCTCTGGCTCCCATTTCCAGGAGCACCTCCACGGAAGCCTGATGAGAGGCCACGGTGACCTCACACATGTCCTGAGCCCAAAAAATACTTACCCTGAATGCTCCTTCAGCTCGTCTTGAGCTGTGATAAACTGAACTTTAAATCCATTTCTTTTTTAAATGTGACAACATAAAACCAATGCTCAAGTCCTACTTATAAATCTTTTTATAAATTTATAACTTTTCCTAGGGCAGGTAGACATACTCCTAGAGCACAAAAAGCCTTTATTCTGGACAGATTGAGTGGGTCCATAAAGTTTTGCATTGCACTGGCAAGTTTGCCAGTGCTTTTAAAGATCCACCAGCTGTGACAATTGGCATAGAGGTCAGAAATTTTTCCTGAGGCCTAGAGAGCAACAAGCCCAGGGCTCATATGCAAAAGGTGCAAGAAAAGAAGGTTAACAGAGTGGGGTAGGAAGAGGGAAGAAAGAAAAGAAAGAGGTGGAGGAGGAAGAAGAAAAGAGTGAGAGGGAAGGAGGGAAATGAAGGAAGAAAGGGAGGAGATCTTTGCTAGTCATGGGCCAGTCAAGTTTGATGCCTGAAGAAATATTAGAGTTGTTTTCCCAAATAATGATTTATTTATGAGAAACACATCTGTAATCATGTAACAAGACCCCATGGGATACATTCTAGTGCCTTGTCTTGAGACACTAAGATGTGGTGGAGTGGGGGTAGTCAATCTCTCTCTGGGCCATTAGGCAGGGGCTGAGTATGGTTAAAGCAGTATTAAACACTGGCAAACTCTATATTAATATAAATAAGGATAACTCCTTAATATAAATAAGCATTCCTTCTGAGGTTGTTATTTTCTTGTAAATATGCAAAGATTTGGGGATGGGCTATTTGATCCCCTAACTGACAGCAGTTAGACTCTTCCCTGGTACCCTGGCTGCCTTGAATAAAGGATTGTCATCAAGCAGGCAATTAGATTACTATATGTCAGCTCTGGCTGCTTTGTACGGACACCTTGAGGCAGTTGCATAACATCACAGCTGCTTGCTGTTGAATCGCAGCTCTGGATCTTGAAGGTACAGCCCCTAGTACACCAGGGACAATGCTGTGATTGGTGCACACACAATCCTTCATTTGCGTGATGAGGCAGCAACCTTCCTCAGCTTCCTCTACTGGTGTTGCAACATCGAGCCCAGTAATAGTCTTCTCTCAATGGTTTTCTTCCCACTTGCATTTAGATAGAGCTGGTAACACAAGGAATAAGCTGCAGTGACATTGGACATTGATGATAACTGAGCTGTAAAAGAGGCAGAGCCATAGGAGCCTAGCCAAGACAGATAGATAGATGGTAAGTAGATAGAAAGATGATAGATAGACACTGATTGATTGGAAAGTGATAGTATGATGGTTAATATTAATTTGAACTGATAGGATATAAAATAATCTAGGAGACATATTGCTAACCATATTTATGAGCAGTTTCTAAATTAAGCTGATGAAATGGGAAGGTCTATCCCAACTGTGTGCACCACTGTTGCATGGGCTGGGATCCAGGACTGAAAAAAGAAGAGAACTGAGCACCAGCACTCACCACACTCTGTGCTCTGAATGCAGAGGCAATGGGACCGACTGCCTCCTGCTCCCACTGCCAGCCTTGGCCCATGTACTGGGACTCATGTCCTGGGGTTCCAAGCCAGGATAAATCCTTCCTCCTACGAGTTCCTTGACAGCTATTTCATCGCATGAACAAAGACAATAACTAATACTGATAGATGATTCATGATTGATAGATAGATAATAAACACAAAACATAGCTATATAAACAAACAACTGATAGATCATCAATAGATAGATAGATAGATGAAAATCATCAGACCTGGTTCCCGTCATTGGTAGAAAAGCCCTTCCATCTGCCGTCTGCTAGCTGGAGACCCAAGCCTCTAGTGGTGTGAGTAAGGGCGAGTCTGAGTCATGGGCTCTGTTGGCATATTCTTCACTGGGCTGCAAGACGCCCCCAGTTCTGAGCTCTTCTTCACTTGTCATCTACTATTTCAAATGCCACCTTCATAGATCTGCCCAGAAAAACAAAAAAAGTGTGCCAATGCTCTGGAAGCCATTAGCTCAGTCAAACTGACACAAATTTAGCTATCACACCCTTCTAAGAATCGAATGCTTTGGGGAGGTAAGGGGCTTCATACAACTAGACCTCTTTCTATTCACACATGACACCTATGGACAACTTGGGCTCCAGCAAGTTCTACTGCAAAGGAACCCATTTCCCTTCTTGTAATCTGCTAGATTCTAAATTAACTTTACAGTAGAACTTCATCTCTGTACATCACTATTAATGCAATTTGTGAACTGCTGAAGCAGACTCATTTCTAGTCCACAAGTTCACATGTCTTTTTTCCCAAACACTACTGAGCAAGCATTTTAAAAGGGAGAAGAGGGCTGGAGATATTGCTCAGTGGTTAAAGCACCTGCCTGCAAAGCCTAATGACCTGGGTTCAATTGCCCAGTACCCACATAAGCCAGCTGAACAAAGCGCTTATGCATCTGGAGTTTGCAATGGCTAAAGGCACACCCATTCCCTCTCTCACTCTCCCTCTCTACATATATCTTTCTGCATGCAAGTAAACAAATAAAATATTGTTTTTAAAAGGGAGAAGGAAAAAAAGTAGAAGAACTTAAGTTTCAGGTGAGACACAAAGTTAAAGGAACCAACCATGCAACGCTGCCTTCCTTTAATAAGATCATACCAAACATGGCAGAAGTAGGCTTCGCAGACATCGCAAGGCCACCTCTGCTGCTACTAGCCTGTATCCCTGTGGCCTCTGCATTCAGCAAGTTACCTACAGGCCAACTGAAGAGTTTTGGGAATCTTTATCACTCAAAATAAGATGCATTTAGTTGTCTTTAAGTAAATACCTTAAATAATGTTGAGCTACATCAGATACACAGGAAATTTGTTTGGCTGCAAGCACAGTCATGTGTCTGAGTGGTTAAATGGTAACACTGTCTACCCAAAGATGTTTATAGCCCTGAGACTTCCACAAGTATCACTTATAGCTCTTTATACTGTAGCTGGCTTCCAGGGCCTAAGGCAGGAGCTGGCCCAAGCACCCCACTAGAACATCATTTCAGACATTTAATGGTGCATGGGAGAACTGCAGAATAATAATATATATTTTTAAGAAGAATAATAAAGGGGCTGGACAGATGGCTTACTGGTTAAGGTACTTGACTGAAAAGCCAAAGGAACCAGGTTCAATTTCCCAAGACCCACAGAAAGCCAGATGCACAAGGTGGTGCATGTGTATGAAGTTTATCTTCCATGACTAGAGGCCCTGGTGCACCCATTCTCTCTCTCTCAAATAAATAAATACAGATAAAATATTTAAAAAGCATAATAATAAATTGTATGCAAGTGCATACATTATAAAAATTAAAATAAAATAAGAATAATAAATTGTGTGGGTGTATCTAAATAAGAGGAAAGAAAATAGCCAGAGAAGATTGACCTAATATTAAATGTCAAAGCTAAGAGGTAACCCCTAGCTTTAATTCAGGGAACATTAAAAAAAAAGAATAAAGAGAAAATGTTGATCATGAAATTCCAGTAGGGTAAAACCTTCATTTATACATTGAGTAAAATTTTCACACTTTATTGGATCTATTACCTCTTATTATTGCAATTTTTACTTCTCCAAAGCAATCATTGAGAAAGCTAAAAGATAGCAGGAACCTAAATGTCAGGATATCCACTCTCTCCAACAGCGCCACAACCCTTGGCTCTTTCTCTCAAAATGCTTCCTCTTGTTCAGCCTCCAACAATTCAGGACCCCCATGCAGGTGGCTGCCGTGGTGTAACTACCATGTGTAAAGCCACCTAAACTACAAATATTTCATGCAACAAGGACTTCAAGCATGACATGACATTAAATGCAAGTGAAAACACGACTGCCGCAAAGGTCAGGTGCCAATGCTAGGGCAAGACATAACAGATCAGTTGTCCTGAGGTTTGAGCCTTGAAGAGGATTGCACTGTTATGGGTTGCAAGGGACAGTGTGTCCTGCTGCCATGATGATATGCAAACCAACAAATTACTCAGGTTTTGTATACATGTAAAGAACACACATAGACACACGATTGTTATATGAAATTCTGCCTTTGCAGCCTGAAAAGGAGGAGTGGTTTGAAAACAAATTTGTTTCCTTCTATCACACGCATTAAGCAGTCCCCCTGCCACTGAACGCACATTCACCAGTCCTCCCTGGTCCACTGAACACACACTCACCAGTCCTCCCTGACACTGAACACACACTCACCAGTGCTTCCTGGTCCACTGAACACACACTCACCAGTCCTTCCTGGTCCACTGAACACACACTCACCAGTCCTTCCTGGTCCACTGAACACACACTCACCAGTCCTTCCTGGTCCACTGAACACACACTCACCACTCCTCCCTGGTCCACTGAACACACACTCACCAGTCCTTCCTGGTCCACTGAACACACACTCACCAGTCCTCCCTGGTCCACTGAACACACACTCACCAGTGCTTCCTGGTCCACTGAACACACACTCACCACTCCTCCCTGGTCCACTGAACACACACTCACCAGTCCTCCCTGGTCCACTGAACACACACTCACCAGTTCTTTCTTGTCTACTGAACACACACTCACCAGTCCTCCCTGACACTGAACACACACTCACCAGTCCTCCCTGACACTAAACACACACTCACCAGTCCTCCCTGACACTGAATACACACTCACCAGTCCTCCCTGCTCCACTGAACACACACTCACCAGTCCTTCCTGTTCCACTGAACACACACTCACCAGTCCTTCCTGGTCCACTGAACACACACTCACCAGTCCTTCCTGTTCCACTGAACACACACTCACCAGTGCTTCCTGGTCCACTGAACACACACTCACCAGTCCTTCCTGTTCCACTGAACACACACTCACCAGTCCTTCCTGTTCCACTGAACACACACTCACCAGTCCTTCCTGTTCCACTGAACACACACTCACCAGTCCTCCCTGCTCCACTGAACGCACACTCACCAGTCCTTCCTGGTCCACTGAACACACACTCACCAGTCCTCCCTGCTCCACTGAACGCACACTCACCAGTCCTTCCTGGTCTACTGAACACACACTCACCAGTACTCCCTGCTCCACTGAACGCACACTCACCAGTCCTTCCTGCCACTGAACACACACTCACCAGTCCTTCCTGCCACTGAACACACACTCACCAGTCCTTCCTGTTCCACTGAACACACACTCACCAGTCCTTCCTGGTCCACTGAACACACACTCACCAGTCCTTCCTGGTCCACTGAACACACACTCACCAGTCCTTCCTGGTCCACTGAACACACACTCACCAGTTCTTTCTTGTCTACTGAATGCACACTCACCAGTCCTTCCTGGTCTACTGAACACACACTCACCAGTTCTTTCTGGCCCACTGAACATACACTTTCTGGTTCACTCTTGTCTCAACACAGAACACCAAATGGTTTTGAAACCTATATGGTTCTTCTTTCCTGTCACCCACAAAACTAAACTGCATAGGTCTGTAAAATAAAGAACAACAACAACAAAAACCTCCAGCAGTTATCAGTACAGTTATTCTAATTGTAGACAACAGTTCCACTTCCTCCCTTTCCACCTTTGATTTTCACAAGGTATCCCTTTTTCAAAGACAGCTGCGAGCATGGGGAATAAGACCCCCTTCAAGTGCCTTTTAATGCCCAACAAGAACCTCATGATTATAGCAGAAGCTTTAATGCCTAGCAATCATTTCTTAGAAATTTGAAAACCTTAATAAAAACCCAGGGACACCTAGTAGCTTCTGCCGAGAATATGGATGTGAATGGGATAAGTTGTCTGTGGAGGGGAGACCAAAAGCTGGAAGCAGAATTATCTTAAGACACTTGAATGTCACGCAGTACCTGTCAGGGAAGAGCTCACCATGGCTTTGGTATTTTTATGGCTCTCCAGCCCACCTCTGTCCTTGAGCGAAAGGCATGGCCTTGTCAAGTGAAGGAGAAAAACAGAATGCAGACTCCCTTCATCATAAACTAGGGTGAGCCTGTTTCTAAATGTCCCTGGGTTGTTTATAGAGCCCATGCTGTTTTTCCTCTTATTGGCTTAGATCCTGTGGATAATTTATTTAAAAGACTTAATGGGTCCCTTATGGCTGGAATCCATCTTAATCTCTAAATTGACCACTCTTTTCAATTGAGCTTGAAAATGAAGAGGGCTGATGTTACAGACAAGAATTGTGAAGAGTGCTCTGTTTATAGTTGCAACATGTTGATCTATGGCATTATGAAAACACAGAAAAGGCATAAACATCAAATAAAATCACCCACAGCAACTCCACTCTTTTAGGCTTGGTGGATGGGTATTCTTCTAGCCCAACTTATGAAATATTAATTTTTATATCCCATAAATGGCTCTAGGCATACAAGTATAGCAAGGAGTTTTATATTCAGTAATTTTATGTCTCATGATATAAAATGTAGCTAGACATGCCCATCAAGAAAAAAATATATAACCAGGTCTCGTGGTATAGGCCTGTATTCACAACTTCTAAGGAGGCTGAGGCAGGAAGATTTCAAGTTCAAGACCAGCCTAAGGAACTTCATGAAACCTTGTCTGAAACTAAAATGTAAAAAGAGGAACAGGGGTATAGCTCACTGGTACATTAATTGCCTAACATGCATGAGACCCTAGCTTCAAAAAATTATGTCAGAGAGAAGGTGAAATAAAAAATATATAAAATCAGGTGGTAAATAGGTAATGAAATATGGTTTTTGAGGGTTTCATATAACACAAGCTGGCATTGAACTCACTATGTATCTGAGGATGACCTTGAACTTCCTATTCTCCTGCCTTTGCCTCCTGAGTCCTTGGAATCACAGGGCTGTGCCACCGTGCCCAGTTTTTATAGCACTGGAGAGAGAGCCCAGGGCTGCATGCTAGGAGGCACTGTCGTCAGCCCCTAAACATAGCTCTTAAGATAGTGAAAATAACGTCATTCTTGGGCTGGGGAGATGGCTTGGCAGCCAGGCACTTGCCTGTGAAGCCAAAGGACCCAGGTGCGTTTCCCCAGGACCCATGTAGTCTAGATACACAAGGTGGAACATGCAAAGGAGCTTGTTTTCAGCAGCTGAAGGCCCTGGTGTGCCCATTTTCTCTCTTTCTCTCTCTCAAAGAATAAATAACTAGGGCTGGAGAGATAGTTTAGCAGTTAAGCGCTCGCTTGTGAAGCCTAAGGACCCTGGTTCAACGTCTGATTCCCCAGGACCCATGTAAACCAGATGCACAAGGTCACGCATGCATCTGGAGTTCATTTGCAGTGGTTGGAGGCCCTGGGTGCCCATTCTCTATCTGTCGCTTTCTCTCTGTGTCTGTTGCTCTCAAATAAATAAATAAATAAAAATAAAAATTTTGAATAAAATAAATAAATAAAAATCTTTAAAGTTTAAAAACAATAAGGTCATTCTTAAGCTATCATAATTTCAAGGCTGGAGTATGCAGTGGCAAATTCCTCTCTTTGAAAATTAGTGAACATTTCTTGCCATTCAAACCCAGGTCCTTGCCTCAGTTGCTCAGAACTGGAGAATGGGTCTTCCCAGCCCTCCATAATGTAGGTGAGTCTCTTCCTTTGAACTGAAGGTCTCAAGAAAAGAAAATTCTGGATTGGGCTCCTCATGAGTAAGAGCATCCTGCCTCCAGACAGCTTAGGTCTCCAAGGAAATAGCAACTGAAGCCTCTTGACCTTGACCTGAGGATCATATTCCCCAGCCTCACCATGTCATGCTGACCAGCTCTTCATCATAAGTCTCTCTCCTCTCTCTCTCTCTCTCTCTCTCTCTCTCTCTCTCTCTCTCTCTCTCTCTCTCTCTCCCCCCCCCATATGTGGGGGTTATATAACCAGTACAACCTACTGGTCTGCTCTCTGGAGCTGTCTGACTACCAGGTTCCTCAATGACTCACCAGTGGCAGCCTTTCTTGTCACTTACTGGTCCACCCTGGCACAGTTTCCAACAGTCTCAGTTGGATGTACTTAGGACAGATCTCATACACACTATCACCTCTCTTCCACTGAAGATGAAAACCAGGTTTCCAAAGTGTAGAGGACTCCATCCGTGCACAGGGACACCTCTAGGAGCACGAGTCCCCAGGTCAGCACTTCTGCCCGTCCTAGAACTTTGCACCGTGGCTATGCCTTACATCTGCCCATGCTGGAAGCCATGTCCTCCTCCTGTAGCCCAGCCAGGGTCCTTCCCCGAGGCTGCTCTGCTCTGCTGGCTTCCCTACCACTATAGTAGCTCTGTTGTCTATGAGAAGTTGGGGAGCCTAAAAGGGAAGACATTGTTCTTTGAATGTGGTTTCAACTTTATTTACTTAGAAGTTTTATTATGAAAGAGAGAGAGAGAGAATTGGTGAGCTAGTGCCTCTAGCCACTGCAAACTCCAGATAGGTGTGCCATCTTGTGCACATGTGTGACCTTGCACACTTATGTGTCTGGCTTACATGGGATCTGGAGAGCTGAACATGAGTCCTTCAGCTTTTTAGGCAAGCACCTTAACTGCGAAGCTATCTTTCCAGCTCTACTTAGAAGTTTTTTGATGCATATATAGCACATGTTATGAAGGGTGAGCAGATTCATGTGCCCTGTGGGCACGTGTACAGAGGCCTCAGGAGGACATCCTCATCTACTGATCTGCTTTATTTCCTTGAGACAGAGTCTCTCATGGAACCTGAAGCTCTGTGTTATTTGTTAGACTGGATAACAGGTGAACCCCAGTGATCTTCTTGTCTCCAAGTGCTGGGATTATAGATGTGTGTCCAGCTTTTAATATGGGTATTGGGAATTGAACTCAGGTCCTCATGTTTGGCTCTTACCCATGGAGAGAGAGAAAGAGGAGCCTAGGAGGAAAAGAATGCTGGGATTCTGAAAAAAAAGGTTGGGTCCCATAGTTCAGGAAAGTGAAAGTTCTCAATTACTTCATCCCAAAGCACATTACCTCCATTTTATTCCCTACTGAAATTAAAAGTTGCAAAGACATTCCAAAGCAGAGTACTTGCAAAGACGAAAGCCATGGGCATCCTTGTCTCCACAGATTAAATGACTAGTGCAAAACCCAAGGTGCTTCCAAAGTTTAAATCAGACTATGCACAATTAATGACCAGAAACTCCAATTTCATGTTAATTGATTTTAATTAAATTTTTTTCCCAATGCTTATTTTCACTAGCTGATTGCCAATGTACCAGGAGTTTAATCTCGGAATTCCCCGCATCATGTGCTTTCTCTTTGAAGTTGGACAATAAAACAACCTCCACACAGCCCTGAAATGGCCCACCAGGGAGCAAGGAAGAAGCTGGTATTAAGACAAGAAGGGACACAAAACACACTGCAAAGGTGATTCCCAAGAGGCAGGAGATTCATTTTCAATTATAAAGGCATTCCCCAAATTTCTCATTCCAACCAAACAGAAGAGTTTTCACAGATGTTCCAAAGTGACCACTGTGATGTGATTGGAGTATACAAAGAAGAGACTGTAGGTTTGTGAATGAAACTGCCTCCCTCTTGTAGAGAATTCTACACATCCTGCCTCTAAAGGAAGTAAGGACAGCTCCAGTCTCTGTCTGGTTATTTGAATGGTGGAGAGAGTAGTTTGGCAATGTCATAGGATGAGAGATGTTGGGATGAGAAGCAATTTAGTCAGACCCCATGAATAGCACACAAAGAGGGGTGGGCCACAACTCGCTACTGTCTGATCCCTGTGGTCCTCAGGAATGTGCCTAAAGAGATCACACAATGGTTATCTTTGTCGGCTCAGTCAGATTAATATATGCTTAGGAGGAGCTGAAGATATAGGATAGCAGTTAAAAGTGTTTTCATGCAAAGCCTGATGGCCTAGGTTCCATTCCCCAGTACCCATGTAAAGCTAGATGCACAAAGGTTGTGCAGGCATTTAGAGTTTATTTGCATAGCAAGAGACCCTGGTGCACCCATTCATATTTTCTCTCTCTTACTCACTCTTTTCTTGCAAATAAATAAATAATGTTTAAATGCTTAGGGCCTGAGGAAAGTATACCACTGGGATGTCCATGACGGTTCTTTCCAGAGAGGATTAACTGGATAGGGAATACCCATCCTGAATGTGGACAGCACCGTCTGAGGGGACCTGGACTGACTTAAATGGGAAAGAGAAGAGAGCCAGCTGAGAGCCAGCTACCTTCTTTCTCTGCTTCCTTGTCAGTGGACATGTGAGCAGTCCCAGTCACATGTTCCTGCCTCCAGGAACTCCACCTCACCTCCCCCACCGTTGTCAACCATGAACAAAACAAACCCTCTCACTTCTCCATCCACGTCTTGCAGGTACGAGGTCACAGAGAGGAGACAAGCAGTTAGCACAGCAGGCAAAGGGTGCTAACTAACCTGTTCCAAGAACCCATCACCCTCTGGGCTACACTGCCATTTTATAAACTCACTATTTTGGAAATTTTCACTCAGTCCCATTTTGAGAGAAGGCCAAATAACATAAAAGCTCAAGTCATTCTAAGTCTCTCCCATAATTGAGAATTTTAATAGCCAATTCTCTTAAATGCTGACACTACTCAGCCTGTCTGGAGTCCCAAAGACCCTCACCTTTGCTTCGAATCAAAGCCGTCCCTCCCTCATGGTTTATATACATCCATCTTGTTTTACTGTGTTTTTGAGAGTTGCATAAAGTCAGCCTTACCAAAGCTAGGCATTCTCCCTTGAGCCCACAAGTAATGATTCTTGGGAGGAACAGCTGTGGGCCGATGGAGCCAGCATATTTCTGTGGAAGCTACAGTTGTTAGGAAGGTCAGCCATGAAGTGGGGCTCATTTTTCACTGGAGACAAAGGCGGTGCCAAGGTCTTTTCAATTTGTATGAAATTGGGCTAGTTTTGTAGGGTGAAAATGTGAGTATAAAAGAAGTTTTCTTTTTATAAAAAAATTATGGTAGAAGATTTATGTCTTTCAAGATTCCTGAATCATTGATCAAAGTAAGGTTTTAATGAGACTTGGCAAAAATAACTGATAAGCAAAAGTTATGGCTGTTTTTAGGTTAAAAGAAAAAAAAGATTCACATTACTGTTTGTGACACGAGAATTATCACCATTAATATCAGGCCTGGAAGGTTAAAGATAAAAATAACAGAGTGTAATAAAATGATGCCTTTCGGCTAATTCAAGAAAGTTCAAGGAACTCGATGTCATCTCCATACTAGTTAGAAGTTATCTTTTATGCACAGAAATGGCTTTATAACACAAGTGTTTCAATGGCTCTGTGTGTCTTTGCGTGTGTGTGTGTGTGTGTGTGTGTGTGTGTGTGTGTGTGTGGTGTGTGTGCGCATAATGTGCTATGGGTGGTAATGTGGGATATGTGATGGGATGTGATGCCCAATGCACCCACCTGTGATGTGATAGGGGGCTCTTGCCCCTAGTGGCCAGAGCTAAATATCAGGTGTCCCACTCCATCACCCTACTGCCCAGTCTTGTTTGGAGCCAGAGCCTCTTTTGTTATTCTAGGTGCTGAGGCTCTGAGATTTTTGGGTCTCAGCTCCCCACAGGACTGGGATTACTGATGCACAAGGCCACCAATAACCCAGCTGTTAATGTGGAATCTGGAGATTTGAACTTTGGCAGTTCTAGGCTCTCCTTCTTGCACAAGAGGCACACTTACCCACTGAGACATCTCTCCAGCCCAGGACACTTTTTTTTTTTCTTTGAAGTAAGAGGCTTTGCTTTCCTGCTAGTTTAGAACCAGCCCCTCCTCTCCTATTTTACAATATATATTTCACTTCCCCCAGATGTCAGTATTCACCAGCTGGCATAATTCAATCGAGAGCCTTCTCCAGGGGCTCTATAATCATGTCAAATGCATGCCTATTCTTCAAAGAAGTTGCTTTGTGTAATCAATTCTTTGTAAAATTGAAGATTTTCCTCTACATCTGATTTCTCACATTTACCATGACACCCTGAAAAATTTCAGTTAGGAGGAACAAAGCTCCTTTTACGTATCTGCATATTCTGTAGAATTGAGGTGTTATCAATGCCATTGCAGAGTGGCAGGTGCCAGAAATGTCAATCAGGACTTGATTGGTAATGATATCCATGTCTAATCTCTCATTACTTACTTTTTTGTCTATTTGTTCTATTAACTTTGAGAAACAACTATCAACTTCTTACTATGCTTACAGATTTACTGTATTTCTTCTTCTGGTTCTTTTAATTTCCAGATGGCCTATTTTGAAGCTCTATCCTTAGAGGCATAACTATATATAATGTTTAAGTTCTTTTGACTAATTGTTCTCTTTATAATTTTTTTGACTACTCTTAGCTAGGGGTTTCTTTTATTTTTAGATTTATTTATTTGACAGAGACAGAGAATACAGACACGCCAGGGCATCCTGTCACTGCAAATGAACTTCCACGGCATGTGCCGCTTTGTGCATCTGGCTGCATGGGGACAATGGGAAATCAAACTGGGGTCAGCAGGTTTTGAAAGCAAGTGCCTTTAGCCACTGAGCGTGTTTCCGGTTCTAGCGGGGGATTTCATTTTGCATCTGTGTATGCTTAATCTATTTGTGCCTTTCAGTTTAAAGTGTGCTTCTGTGAACAACATACAAATGGACCTTGATTCTGTATCTAATTCAAGAAGCTCTGGTCTGTGTGTTCCTCTTGTGCTTTCAAGTGTTGGGTTATATTTCTGTTCCACAGCCCTGGGAAAACCCAAGGCCTTGTGCGTGCCAGGCAAGCACTAACCTCCGCTGCAATAGAGGGGGCTGACCTGCTCACAGTTAATGGTTCTCAGTGTTATTGATATTACTAGCGTACAATTTGTCAATTCCACTATTCCCTATTTTTATAACTTCTCTTTATTGTTCTTTTCCTCTTTTTCTTCCTTTCTTTGGGACATTTTTAGGACTATTTCATCACTTTTGTTGCACCTTAGCAATAAGTGCCCATTGTTTTATTCTAAGGATGCTTTAGGTATACAGGAATGACCTTCACTATAGTACCATCTACTCAAGTATATTGCACCACTCAATGCATAGTATAAAAACTTACAAGTAATATTCTTCCATTTCTCCCATTCCTGAGTTTATGGTACTATTCTTAAATATTATTTTAGGTTTTTCATGCTGTAAACTCTATTATACATTATTATTTTTGTTTAGTTAAATATTTTCTTAAATTCATATATGGTGTCCATCTGTGTAACTTCCTGGGCTCCTTATTCCTTTGCAGAGATCCGGATTCTCATCCACCACCATTGCCATCTACTTTTGCATTTCTTGTAGGCTTGGTCTGCTGGTGGTGAGTTATTTCAAGCTTGAATACCTTTAAGTGTCTTTGATTTCACCTTTAGATTTGTTTTGTCTTGCTTTTGTTTTCTTTTGACTGGGTCTCTATGTAGCCCAAGCTACCCATGAACTCGTCGTTCTCCTATCTCTGCCCACCAAGTGTTGAGATTATAGACATGAGCTATCATGCTTGGCTTCCCCATTGTTGTTGAATGCTGTTGGTCCTGGGCAGATTTTAAGCTATTGGATTTTTTTCTTTCATTACTTTGAAGGTGCTGCTCCACTGTTTTGTTGTTTGTGGTATTTCCAGTTAAAAAAAGTGTGCTGTCATTCTATCTTTAGTCTTTTGTAGACTTCGTGTTCTCCCTACTCCGAATTTTGTCTGTATCATTGCATTTAAGAAATTTTCCAGAGATATGTTTTGGTGTAAATTTCTTCAGTTTTGTTGCTGAGGGTTACTAGGACTCTTGGATCTACATATTCATTCCTTTCATCCTTTTTTTTTTTTTAGAGAGCGAGACAGAAGATAGAAAATTGGTGTGCCAGAGCCTCAGCCACTGCAACTAGACTCCAGACACTTGTGCCACCTAGTGTGTGACCTTGTGCTTGCCTCACATTGTGTGTCTGGCTAATGTGGGATCTGGAGAGTTGAACATGGGTCCTTAAGCTTCGCAGGCAAGCATTTTAACTTCTAAGCCATCTCTTCAGCTCCTCTTTCATCATTTTTTATCTGAACTTCAGTCACAGCCCCTGATGCTCTCTCCCTTGTATCCTGTCTGCTGACTTCTATCTCCATGTTTTACACCTGTACCAATGTGAACTTTTCCCACATAAGTCCCTACAGAGCACTTCACTGCAGACATGACTTTCTTTTCCTGTTTTGTTTTGTTTTTTTAAGACTTCTGGGCATCATGGGTTTTGCCAAGTAAAAAGACACCTAATGGTTTTGTTTGCTCTACCCCATTAGACATTTGGCCATCAAAAAAACAAGGGCTGGAGAGATGGCTTAGTGGTTAAGCACTCACCTATGAAGCCTAAGGACCCCGGTTTGAGGCTCGATTCCCCAGGACCCATGTTAGTCAGATGCACAAGGGGGTGCACGCATCTGGAGTTCGTTTGCAGTGGCTGGAGTCCCTGGCGCGCCCATTGTCTCTCTCTCCCTCTATTCTTCTTTCTCTCTGTGTCACTCTCAAATTAAAAAAAAAAAAATTTAAAAAAAAGAAGAAAACAACAACAACAACAAATTAAGAAGTTTAAGAACCAGACTCTATGGGGATGTCTCTCAGTCAGTAGAGTTTGTGCCTTACCTGTACAAAGCCCTGTGTTTGATCTCCGGCAACACATGAAACCAGGCATGGTGGTACATGCACAGCACTAAGGAGGTACAGGCAGGAAGATCAGAAGTTCAAGATCATCCTAACCTATATATAAAGTTCATGGGCTACAAGGAACTGTCTTTAAATATATATAAAACAAAGAAATAAGATAGCCCCAAAACTGTGTAAATACACAATAGTTAGTTTAGTCATACTCTTCAGCCAGCTGACAAAGTTTAGCCATATATTGGGCCCACACATAGCACTGACTAAAGATTCAAGGCTGTAGTAAGAGCTATGCCTTATGGGTAACATAGATAAAGAAGCCTTGCCCTCACAAGAGAAGAAAGACCATAGCTTGAAAAACACAATGTAAAAACCTACACCTGGAGCCCAATAGTCAGTAGTGGTGGATCTTGAATGGAAGACTTCACACAGTCAGCAATTCTTGCATAGAAACTGTCTTCTTGCAATGTTCAACTGCTTCTAGAAGTTTCTAAGAAGCCTCAGCTTACAATTCCTAAAAAAAAAAAAAAAAAAATCTTCTAGGAGTTGAGAATAGTTTTTGTCCCTTTAATTGAAAGACATGAATCCAAGAATCTGTCTCTTGGAATTGTAGTGCGGCACAGGTTGTTAGCAGCTCCTCACAGAAACCTTTCCACCAGGAGTTGGGGCTGGCATCCTCTGGTGTCTCCCCGAGAAGGCTCAGAACCTAAACCACGGGAAGGTTGTTTAGAAGGATGTGGAGGAGAGCCAGCCGTGCCGACGCAGCAGGGTGGACTACAAAAGCCCCCCCCCTCCCCCCCATGCTTAATCCTAAGTGCTTGCGATCGTGTGGAGTCGTCGTTTCCAGAGGCATGGCCTGCCTGTCACCAACTTGCAGGCAGAGCTGAAGAGTGTTGGAACAGCAGGCTTCGTTGTCAGTAAAGCTAATAATAAGACCTCTTAGGTCATGGAAGTTCTAGCATTCCTGAGAGCTTTGCTGATTTGAGTTTTAGACTTTGCTTTACTTTTCTGAAGACTAGAAATGGCACAGACAGGTTTCTTAAGTGACCCGGCTTGGCAGGATTCTTTGGTAATGACTTCAGCAAAATGAATTTCCCTGCTGCTGTCACTGTTGCCCTCCACATGGGTATGAAGTCATCTCCGTGTGGCCTTCATGCTGATTTCTCCAGTAACCCCATCGTGAACCTCTCGGCCTGAGCTTGCTGGCCACTGGTAGATCTAGTCAAACCTTTTGCCCACTTTTTAACTGTTTTTTTGCGGGGAGTAGTGTATCATGGGATGTGTCTGCATGCATGCACGTGCGTGTGCTGAGGTGTACATCCTGTGCACACGTGCAGGAGGCCAGCCAAGGATGTTGGTTGTCCTCTGCTGTCATTCTTCCAGCTTACTTCCCGAAACAGTCTCTTACAATACCTGGAGCTCACTAATTTTTTTGGTTATATTGGCTGACCAGAGAGCCCCAGGGATTCTCCTATATCCATGCCCCCTGCCTTAGCAGTGGGGTTCCAAGCATGTGTGACCACACCTGACTTTTTCTGTAGGTACTGGGAATTGAACTCAGGTCTTCAGGCTTGCCCAGCAAGCACTCTTACACACTTAGCCATCTCCCCAGCCCAGTTGCATAATAAGGATGTTTTGAATGTTCTGGATGCTAAAGCCTTATCAGACATAAGAGTTAATCCTTTCCTCAATATGTGAAATATCATTTCACTCTCTTAAGATTAGATAAAAAGACACTGGGGTGGAGAAATGGTTCAGTACTAATGCACTTACTTGCCTGCCAAACCTAATGACCCAAGATGGATTCCTCAGTACCCATATAACTCTGGGCATACAAGTTGGCGCATGCAGCTGGAGTTCATTGGCAGTGGCTAGAGGCCCTGGCACACCCATTCTCTCTCTACCTGCCTCTCTCTGTCTGTGTCTCAAAAAATAAATAAATAAATAAAAGCAGCTACTTTATATTAAAAAAAAGACATCATAGTCTACAAGTTTCATTCCTATGATGCAAGTTAGCTTGAGTCTCCAAAAATTGCAGAAGTTAGGTTTCATGATATAACATTGCAGTATTCATGAATCAAAGCCATAGTCATTTTTTCTGTGTGAAATGTCTATTGTTACCTGAGTGCTGGAATTCAAACAGAGGTGAAAAGAGGTGAGGACTTGGTATAAATAATCGTTTGCACCCTGAGCAAACAGAAGGAATGTTATTAGCCAATATAGCTATAACAAACATAATAGACCTTATAGCTCAGTTCATTAAGTAGCCCTACAAGAGTAAAGGAGCCTATTAACTTCCCCCGATGCTAAGTGAAAAATCTCAAGAAGCAATTACTTTTGTGTCTAATGAGCAGGGACAGAACACCAGCCAAGCCCTGCCTCAGGTCCTAAACTCTACCCCATGGTAGGTGGGAAGTAAAGGCCCCCGAAGTCTACAAATTAGGTTAAGAATCAAGAGACCAGAAACGTAAGGCACTTGGGCAGTGGTGGAGAGCCATGGACACTTGCCTCTGGCCAGCGTGAGCACAGCTCACATACATAGCAGCTTTGTCCCCAAGGTCAGTGTGAACGTTGGCTCTTCATCAAGCCTTTTTTTTAACATTATAGAAATCTTGTTGTTCTGTGAGATATTGCTGTGAATCCTCTGGAAAGACAAGCAATGTTTTGTGAATGGCTGCTCTCCAGTTGATCTGTACCGTAAATTTGGTTTCTCAGATGCTCTGCTTTCGGGGCTGGGGAGATGACTCTGTGGGTAAAGGACACTTGGTACATAAGCAGGAAGGACCCAAGTTCGGTCCCCAGAACCCCTGTCAAAAGCTGGGGTGGCCATGTCTGCCTGTAGCCCCAGCACTGCAGCAGGCAAAGAGAGCAGGATCTCTCAGGCTTGTCGCAAGCTCCGGGATCAGGGAGGAAGAGTGATTGAGGAGGGTGCTCAATGTCTTCCTCCGACCTGCACATGCATGCACACACACCACACATATACTAAGCATGCACACCAAAAATAAATAAATAAAATACTACTTTCATGAACTGAGACACACGTGGCAGAGAAATGACAGCTGAACGATGCAGGTTATTCTGAAGATGGAAAGCAAGGGGTCAGCACCACCAAGGCTCAGCCTAGCTTGCTGTGGTTGTCGGGACTGTGCCTGGTCTGGAACATTCCCAGAGGCCAGCAGCTGCAGGGAAGGAGTTCAGGGAGCTAACAGGAGGGGCTAGGCTATTTAATGTGGAGTAGAGCGAGCCAAGCTGACTTGTTCACTGTCTTCAAAAGAAAGCCGTGTGAGGGAAAGGATTTTATTAACAAGGGAAGCAAACAAAGGGAATATAAAAGACCACTGTGGCTCTGTGAGAGTAAACAGAACCCTGAGCAAAAAAAAACGAAGGAAATTCAGTGGTGAAAGCTGAGGGGCCTGTAAGACTGTAGGTGATGTGTTTCTTCTGAGAGAAAACATAAAACTATGATGAAATTATAAATGAGAATGTAGTACTTTGGGGAGATAGCTCAGTCACCACTAGATAGCTCAGTGGCCCATGCCTGTAATCCCAGCACTCAGGATGTGGTGGTGAGTTGATCAGGAGTTCAAGGTCATCCTTAGCCACATAGTGAGTTTGAGATCAGCATGGATTACGTGAAACCCTTCTCAAGAAAGAAAGGAATGAAGAAAGGGAGAAAGGGAGGTGAGAAGAAATGAAGGAGGGCGGGAGGGAAGAACGAAGGAAGGAAGGGAGGAAGAAAGGGAATAAGGGTCTTGCTTACATTCCTAGCCACCGTTCTTCCTGCTGTTGTGACTCGCTTCTGTTTTCACGCACAGCTGGCCACACAATCAACGTGGACCTGGTGGCCTTCTTGGTGCGGTATTTCTTGGAGATTGCTGCCTGCTGGTGCGCAGAGCCGTTGCACTCTTTCACAGACGCTTAATTCTCTCTTTGGGGCATCATGACTTAGTAACCGGTTCCTCTTTTCCCTCCAGGGGACTTCTAAGCCCATTTAGATAACTCTTTCATATTCATGCTGACACCTAGCGAGAATCTGTGGACACTTGGTGCTGTATCCGCTGCCCTTGAGGAGAACGAGCGGGGACTCGCGTGGTTGTTAACACAGCAAGATGGGAAAGATGCACAATGGCGCCTCAGAAGTGACTAAGTCACCACTGGGGGCGCAAATCCTGCTTTTAGTGAATAAGACCTGCAAGGACAAGAGATTCTAGCCATTAGGGTCCTTAGCCACACCCCACAGAAGACAACAGCTGAATTTCAACAAGCCCACACAGGATTGAGACCCTCCCTGGGGTCAGCGAGATCTCAGCTGCAGGCCACAGCTGTCTCTGACCCTCAGCAAAGCGTGGAGTCTTTCTCACAAATGGTCCTCACAGCTGGGCATGTGGAACAGTCTCTTCTTCTCGGGCAGTTGTTCCCTGAAGCATTTGTCCCATCTGCCAAGCATTTTCCAGGATGGCTGGAGTCACTCTGCTATTAGGGATGGAGGCACCAGCAAGCTGTGGCCCACCGCCAGTGGGAACCCGAGCCCAGCCCGCATGCTATCAACTTACGTGCAGCTGTCCTTAGCAGAAGCCCAGTGGGCCCTCTGCATAATTCCCTTCTGAGCGTCATGTAAAAACAAAACCCTTTTTGAGACAGAGAGCCACTCTTGCTGCCTGCTTCCTTGTACTCGGAGTGGGGAGACTGAATCCAAACCGACCTTGCAAAATTGATTTCTCATTAAAGTAGAAAGTTTAAATGAAGCAGCAAAATGCCATGCTTTTATGGAGTGCTGTTTACTTAACGTTCTAGAAGGGCTCTTCAGGCATCACGTACGCCCCTCCCTCAGTATTCACGAAGTGGCTAAATCTCTAGAAGTTACCAACATTCCTGTTTAAGCCAGAGAAGCCGGGCAGTTGATGCAGACAGGTGGGCAAGAGCGGAACGAGTGGGGGTGGGGGTGATGCAACGTTCTGACCATCAGCTAATGCAACACTAGGAGGCAGGGGGCCCCTGGTTAGGTGAGTCCAGATACTTACAGGCGACCGTTGTCAGAGGGAACACATTCAGTTCATCCTACAGTTAACAGGGAGACACCATCTCTCCTGAAGAGCATGCATGGTACGCAAAGGAGACTTCCCTAAGGAATCTCTGGAAATCAACAACATTATTCTGACTCAACTTAAATTTCATTCTTCTTTCTTTCGAGTGGTCTTTTTTTCAGATTCTTAAAAGGTGCTTTTAAGAATTATCTATTTAATTTCTAATCTCTCAAAGGTTAAATCTGTGCATATGAGACCCCCTACGTCCTATGTTTCCTTCAGTTTGAAAATAAAAATTCAGAGGCTGGAGAGATGGATTAGCAATTAAGGCAGTTGCCTGAGAAGCCTACTGACCCAGGTTCAGTTCCCCAGTACCCACACACAGCCAGATGCACAAGATGGTACATGTATCTGGAGTTCATTTGCAGAGGCCTTGGCATGCCCAGTCTCTCTCTCTATCTGCCTCTTTCTCCCCACCTCCTCTCTAAAATAAATAAAATATTTATAGAAAGAAAAGCCTGGGTGGTGGGGATGCTCAGTGGGTAAAGCACTTGGTGCACAGTGTGAAGACCCGACTGCGAAGCCCCAGCACCCATGTGGTGTGATGTGCACCCGTAATCCCAGTGTTCAGCAAGTGAAGCCAGGGGTCCCAGGGCTAAGCTGTCTGGTCAGACACGCTGAATCAGCAGGCTTGGGGTTCAAGTGAGAGACCCCCACCATAATAAATAGGACAGAAAGGAAGATTCCCAACATCAACTTCTAGCCTCCACACACATGCAAACACATATATACACACGCACAAAGAAAGAAACAGTGAAAACTTTCCCAAGTGGCTATGTGTCTGTGACCCCTAAAACACATACCCGTTCATGTGAAGTCAAAGCAAAGTGAGTTGCAGTGTCAGAGCGGGGGCCCTGAAGACACCGGGGAGCGTTTCCAATGCCTCTTGGTGTGATGTCAAGATTTCCTGCTGACACCCAGTCAGTCCAGGCCTTCAGATTCCAAGACGAAGACCTATAAGCACAGACCACATGTGCTCAAGACATTAGGCAAGAAGAGAGCAAGCCCCTAGTGACCTGGACATGTGGTCAGTGAGACATCAACTAGAATGGAGTGCATGGCTCAAGCTCACCTGGGGGTGACAGAATTAAGTGCTGTTTCTGCTCACCACCTCAATGCCACCTGAACTCAGGGCTTTAGTCATGGTCATGTCAGCACCCCAAGGGAGAGGTGACAGACGTGGTTGCACAGTAGATCAGAGCAGGCACAGCAGTTCCCACCTTCACCAGTTGACTTTCCTGAGAGGGAGTCTGCTATTCTCATGGGGTGGTTGAGTTACCTACCCAGTCCCCTAACTGACGGGAGCAGTGAAGGGTTGCTGGGGAGAGAGCCACGCTTGAGGGCCAGCAGCCTTCCTTCTGTCTTGGAGTCACCACCCCACCAAGGTGTCACCAAAACACATGAGTTCCGTGACCTTTCACATGTAAATGGTTTTCAAACCTTGCCCGATGTGTGACTGGATTTGGTTTGTGACTTGCCAGGTGTTTTGTTTTTTTCTGCTTATTGTATTCAATCCCTGCCGTGAGTCACAACACAACTGCTCCCAACCACCAAGCCATGAAGAGCAATTCACAAAAGCCATGTGAACTGATGGGTATAAGCTGTGTGGACCGATTCACAGTTGCAAAAGGAACATGCATTTCCAGTCACAGAAAAGCTGCATTTCATTCTTGTGAAGCAAAACAACCAATGGTGGCTATGTTTCAAGATTATAGACAAATGCTAGGTGGCCAAGTGATACAGTAGAGAAAGGAGGATGGAGGATGTCAGAGGAATGATAGGAGATAGATGACCAACAGTGGATATAGAATAGATAATGGGATAGAGAGATAGAGGACAGGCAATAGATAACGGCTAGGTGATAAATAGATAATGGATGATTGGATGGATGGATGGATGGATGGATGGATGGACAGGTAGACAGACAGACAGACAGAGAGACAGACAGAGAGAAAGTAGATCTGAGCCGCCGATAGCTCAATGGAAGCATACATGATTGATGAGAAGTAGCATTTTGGGATCTGGAAACATGATTGGGTATCACCCCATCCCACCTGACCCAATGTCACGGGAAGCTGATCCTGTGAAGAATTAAGTCACTGTCCCTTTCATGTGGATGGTTAGGACACATGGACTCAGTGACACAGTTTCTACCCGCACTAAATTATGCCACCTCATACTTTGTCTCCCTCTTCCTCCCTCCTTTCCCCCTCCCCCCTCCCCTTTTCTCTCCCTTTCTCTAGTCCCCTCCCTTCCTCATTTCTCTCCCCTTCTCTTTCTTCCTCCCTCCTTGTCTCCCTCTCTCTACCACTCAGTTCCTCTATCCCTCTCCTGCCTTTCTTTCCTTCTGTCTCTCCTTTTCTCTCCCTCTGTCTTTCTTTATGTCTCTTGTTCTTTCTCTCAAAAGCTAGGTCTTATGCTAATTTTTATTATTCCTCGTTGTTCAGTTCCTACTCACTCCAAATTCCTCCATCTAAAACTGTCTCATTCCTCTCGGTTGTTGTCTCTTCTGGTCACAGAAGTAGCTTTTATAGATTTACACCCCCCGGCCCCACACAGTACTGTCCAGCAGCTGACCACCTCTGCTGGCCACATGCTACTGTCCCTCACAAGGCGTGTCCAGCTCATGGTGGAGGGTTCCTGGCCCCAGCAGATTGATACTGCCTTCCAAGTGTCCAGATCAAAAAGGGGCTAGATCACAGTGGCACATTCTTCTCATGCACTGTCCTTCTGCCCTCCTTGCTGGACTCCTTCACAGCCAGGGTCCTCCTGCCCCTCAAAGCCCAGCCATGCATTTGTTTCTCTTCCCCGTGTCTCCTCTGTCCCTGCCCCTGGTGGCTGCACCTTCACCACCCTCCACTCTCCTTGGCTTCCCACAGCTCTCCTAGCCTCGAGGGCTCTTGGGAACTCATCCCATGAAAGACGGTGAGACTTCTCACCACGTCTCACTGGTTTCTGTCTGTGTACAAAGATGGCCGCTCTCAGTCCCTCTTACTCATTACTTGTATCAGCTGTGTGTGTTCTTGCTAATCTCACTTGCTTGGCTTGTAACCAGGCCTAACTCTGGGGCTGGCACTATTTCTATCCTGTCACTTGATCACAACTGAAGTATTTGGTTCCAGGGACAGCTGAACATGGTAACCAGTGGCATGACTCTTATTAACGCATGCTAACTGCCTGGGGGGGGGGGCGGGGGTTGAGCCAGATTCTTTTTAAAACTGAGTGAATATCGCAAAGAGCATGAACAAACTGGGTGTGAGCCTCTTGATAAAATATTGTGTTCAGTGTGTTTATTAGTCCACATTTTTTGGATGGGGAAAATTGAAAGGATTTTTCCTACTCTCTGACTTGAAAGTCAAAAGAAATTCGAATGTTATTGGTCTTTCCCCATGAGGTTCTGAGTTATAGAAAGACAGAGTCCTAGAAGTGTGACGGGGACCCACCTACCCCTTCAACCTCCTGCGCCCCAGGTTGGTGAGACGTGTCTGCGAACTCCAGACAATGGAAAACAAGCCTGCTGTGTCCTGATAAACTCCATTTACACAAACAGGCCAAGGGCCCAGAGTTAGCCTAGACTGCAGGCCCCTGATTTGCACCACAGGACACGATCAGAGAAACCAGAACCCCAGCAGAGAGTCAATTATCTAAAAAGCAGTGTTCCAAAACAACACTCAGCCAGAGTCAGATGGAGGCTACTTCCCTGCTACACTTATTCTGGATTAAATTAGGGAGACTGTCAGGGTCAGGGGGTGTAAGCCTTGTCTAGTATACCTGAAGCCCTGGGTTGGATCCCCTTTATGGAAAGGAGGAGGGAAGTAAGTGCTGGAGGAAACGCTCAACAGAGAGAAGGGTCGGGAAGACACTCAGATAGTCTGCCAGCAGACATGGAATAGGAGCGGCTGGAAACCTGATGAGAGGGCGAGCTACAAAGAGACCCCGACGAGGTGGAAGCTAACAACCGTGAAGCTGAGACCAGACGAGAGGCGCGGGGGCTTCGAGACATTGACGGCCCCTCTGTCGGGCCAGCTCTGAGAAGCCCGTTCCTACTCACGCCCACGCGCCTCTGTCCTCCTGCTCTGCTCCCCTCCACCGTCCTCACCACCAATATTTTAAAGTTACTCTTTGGTAGAGCCTTACACTTTCCATAATCCATCTTGTGAGGTGGGCTCCATGATGCTGCTGTTAATTGGGCAAATAAGGTACCTGAGAATCGATGGGTGGATGATTTTGTGACAGTAGACATATGAAGCTGAAACTTGCAAGGTCTAGATTCAAATCCAGGACTTCACCATCCGAAGCCCATTCTCCTGACCAGTGAAGCTTGACTTGCCCTTCTGTCCCCAGCATGACGTGCAGGGGGCTGCTCACAGCTCATGACCAGAGCCATTACCAGCATCTGCGCCCACTGTGGGCATATCACTGTGTCACAAACAGCTAACGATGGGACCACCACCCTTGCCAGTTCCTTGCTACGGAGGGGAAGGCTAACAAGCTCACCCACTGCTCTGGGATACACACCATCATCTCACCAGCCTTTGACATTTGTTCTTGAGGGCGTGTTTTTCTTTTCCACAAGGGGGAAGGGGGCGGCAAAGCAGCTGGAAGGTACATGGGCTTCGGTCTGGAACGGCCTTCCTTTCTTTTAGAAAACACACAACATCATCTCTTCCTCTGGCAGTCGCAAAGGCTGGGTTCTTCTCAGATGCCTGAATGAGAATTCAATTTAAAACAAACATTGCGAAAGGGCCATCCATTCCCTGGGATCTACAGTGGGCTAGGTTTCCACAGCCATGCAAAACCATCTCAAGCTCATCGCTCTTCCTGGCAGCTAGCCGCAGTTACAAATAGACAATGTCTTGGTGGCAGGAAGTGAACAGAAACACACCTTCGTTTATCACAAGGAGATTTCATTCCAATGTGATGCCTTTGGTGATTTGCTGAGGCTCTGTGTCCAATAGCAGTCACCAGTTCCCTGCAGGCCTGTCCCCACAGGTGTTCCAAAGTCCAGAACTGTTCTTGCAGGACATTAGTAAGGTGACAGTGATCTCAGAAGGAAACAAAGCAGGACGTCAGACTGTGCAAGGCATAGCCTTCTGTCCTTGACGGTCTTCTTGCTGAGGTCGCCGTTCTGCAGAGGGGGTAGTGCCGCAGATCAGACGTTCTGGGCCAGAAGTGCGGTGAATGTGAGGCCAGTTCCTCCCAAATGAAACCAAAGCCAAGAGACGTTAATGTTCATCAACCTCTTGTGCTGGCAGAAAATCAACAGGATCCGCCAGATGGGGTGGCACACACCTTTAATTCCAGCACCTGCGGCTGAGTTAGGAGGATCCATTTGAGTTCAAAGCCAGCCTGGGGCTACAGAGAGAGGCTCAGGTGAAAGTGAAACCCTGCCTTAAAATAGAAATATAAAGTAGAAAGGAAAAGATAACAAAATCAGCAGAATCAGCCTCATTTCTCTCACTATCAGAATTGTGCACCATGGCTCACCTGTTACAATTTGCAATGTGGGCTAAAAAATTATCTGAAAAACATTAGATTTTTTTTTTTTTACTTGAAAAACAGATTTGTAAGTAGAGGATCATTGAAGAGTTGGAGGTGGTTATTTGATTTTAAAAGATTTGTTTTGTTAAAAATGCTCATTTGAGTATTGTGGGGAAAGTACTCTGGTTATTGGCTCTAACCACTATCGAATCTTTGCATGCAGTAATAGTTTGCATTGAGACTGAAGTAGGTCTGATTGCCAGTACGTAGCACTGTGTCTGGACCCAGTAGAAGCTTCATTTTTTTTTTAAATAAGGACATGAAAGGATGGGGTTTGGAGGGCGAGAGGAAGGAAAGATGGAAGGTATCAAGTTAGTCACACTAATGAAATTGTTGTATGAGCAACCAAACTTGTGTTAATGTCTACTTACATAATAAATAACACATAAAGGACCCCATTTTTCTATCCCTGCTCTCTAAGAAAAACAGACAGGCATATGCAGAAAGAATTCATAGATTAAAAGTTAGTAACTAGGGGCTGTAAAACTGGCTCAGCAGTTAAGGCATTTGTCTGAAAAGCCTAAGGACCAGAGTTCAATTCCCTAGTACCCACATAAAGTCAGATGCACAAGGTAGAGCATGCATCTAGAGTTCATTTGCAGTGGCCGAGGCCCTGGAATGCCCATTCTCTCTCTCTCTCTTTCTCCCCCCCCTTCTCTCTCATCTGCCTTTCTCTATCTCTTTCTTTCTCAAATAAATAAATATCTTCTTTTAAAAACTTAGCAACTAAGAAAAGACTTCTCTGCCATGACTCCTTCAGAAAAAGCAAAAATGGCCATCTGGGGACTAGGGACGTGGCTCCGTAAGTAAAGGCACTTGCTTGTAAAGCTTGCCAGCCTGGTTTGACTCCCCCAATGGTCACGTAAAACCAAATTCACAGTGTCCCATTTGTCTGAAGTTTATTTGCAGTGGCCCTAGGCCCTGGCATGCCCATTCTCTTCCTCTCTCTTTCTTTCTTTACTTGCAAATAAATATATAAAAAGATTTTTTAAATTGCAGTCTGGGGCTGGAGAGGGCTTTCTGGTTAAGGCGCTTGCCTACGAAGCCTAAGGACCCAGTACTCATCTATCTTTATCTGCCTCTTCCTTTCTCTCTCTCTCCATCCGCCCCCCTCTCTCAAATAAATTAATTGCAGTCTGTTCAGGAGTCTACTGCCTTTCCCACCCACCCTCGCCATAGCCCTGTTCCCATGGGAAAGAATTGAGACCTACGGTCTGGTTCATCTAAACAAGAGAACTCCACTATCGAACTAAAGTTTCCTAGGAAACCTACTTTAACCTTCTCAGATGGAAGGCTACAGTCTCAGTTTTCATTTGCCCTTCAATTAGGGAAACTTGCAAATACATACAAATATAAACAGAATAGCATAACATCCCCCAGTGCGCTCAACAGTGGTCAGTTCACAGATAATCTCGCTTCATCTGGAGCCCTAACCATTTTTCTCCCTTTAGCACTGTGGCCTGCCACCAGCATGAGGCCTAGACTCCATGCTCAAGTGCCCCCGCCCAACCCACCGCACGCGACAGTCTCACTGCAGTAAGCATGGGGCTGTTCTGGTTAAGTATTCCAAACGCAAGCCTCAAAACACAAGTACAATGCCATCACATTCCTGTAGTGCTATACTAAACGTGTTAAAAATTACTTATGGGGCTGAAGAGAAGGCTTAGCAGTTAAGGTGCTTGCCTTTGAAACCCAAGAACCCATGTTCAACTCCCCAGATCCCACGTAAGCAAGACACACAAAGTGATGTATGTGCAAAGTCATGCATGTGCACAAGGTGGCACACACATCTGGAGTTCGATTGCAGTGGCGTGGAGGCCCTGGTGCACCAATTTTCTCCCCCCTCCCTCTCTCTACCTCGCTCATAGAAAAGAAAACTAACTTACTTATGGAATATCAATATTGTCCAATCTCAGAGACAGCAGTGGACTTCTTTAGCCGTTTACTTGAATGTGGGTCCAACGTGACCCACACATTGGGTTCCATCCGCACACTCCCCTGCAGTGGTTTCATCTACAGAGACCCTTGCACGTGTACACACTTACTGCGTACACCCAGGCAAGGCAACCCATCTCCTGGAGAACTTTCCCACACTGACTCTGGGTTACTGAACTCTAATGGCAACTGGACTCACATCATGCTGCCTTCAGAATTTCTTATAAGTAGGAGATGGATATGGAGAATCACGAAATTCTGGCTTGATAAATGGTTTTTGAGGGGACAGGCTACTTCATGCCTGGTGGCTCGTCCCCCGGACTTACTTTTCTGTAATCCAGAGGCTGCTGTTGCTCAGTCTCTAAATCTGTCCACTCCAATTCATTCGAGTCTTCAGCTTTGAAAGCTGATGATGTCCTAATCCCTTTACTCCGTGTTTATTTCTCAGTGGGACTACTTTGGGAAAAAACAAAACAAAGGTTCTCCTTGTCTATAATTGGAATCAGAACATAATTTCATATGAAAGAAAGCATTAATTCTTGGTTCTTTTCACTTATGACTTCTTAAAATGAATTTTATTTTCTAACACTTTCAGTGGCATAACAAGTTGGTTTTCTCGCTTTTTTTCTATCATTACAAAGGTGTTGTCATAAATACATTTAAGGTGCACCGATCTGTTGCAGAAATGGCTGGCATTACCACTTAAATTGTTCATCTTTAGCAGGTAGGAGGCTCCTCTGTTTGCCTGACACCACAGGAAATCCTAGTGCTAAAGTCTCATTTTGTACATTTCTTCTCCCTGACTTAATTCTTTCTACGAAGGATCCCTGGCCTTTCCCTGACTTGGGGTTTTTTCACCAAGGATCCCTGGCTTCTTGTGGAGGAACATGGCACAGGGAGACCACAACCTGGCCTCCAAAGGGCTCACGGCTATGTTGAACATAGTTTCTAGGTCATTTTGGTGAATAGGTCCTTGACAAAAAATGAACTTTTAAATATAAAACTCATCAGGAGTTCATAATGATATTCCAAGTCAATTTAGGTCTATGCTCATTCTATTATCTGCCAGGTCTTTCTCCCACCACAGAGCTATTGTGGGTGACACTGGGAATGGTAGACTGGCACACAATTATCCAATCACTTAATCCAACTCTCACAGAGTCACCCCAGCACCGCCATGAGCACAGCGATTAGCAAGCACAGCTTATCATTTTCATGGGTCATTATACCAGCAACTGGCTCTAACTCAACTTTGATTTTGATTCCTGGGGTTATTTGTCCAGTTTTATTTTGTGTCCAATTATGTTAAAAAAAATACCTTTCCAGAACCAGCTGTAAAATTAGACACATTCAAAGTCTAATGAAGGTGCTTTTCATAAAATATTGGATAGTGGATTTCTTTCTTCCTTTTTTTTTTTTTTTTTTTTTTTTTTTTGAGATAGGGTCTTGCTCTAGCCCAGACTGGCCTGGAATTCACTATGTAGTCTCAGGCTGGCTTCAAACTCTGCAGTCCTCTTACCTCTGCCTCCCAAGTTCTGGGATTAAAGGTGTGCACCACCATACCAGGTGGATGGTGAATTTCTGATGCAATTATAGCTTTCTATAGTTTTACCATACAAGTATGTCCCTAAGGAATGTATTAATGTACAGCTTGTAAAATTTTATGCCTCTTTTTCTTGACATTATCTATTTACAGGCTTATATGTAAAATGATTCATTTGTTCTGGTGGGAAATGAATGATGTCTGGATCAGATATTTGCTTTTAATGATTCACAGAATAGCTTACATTCATTCTCCACATCCCAGGCACCCCTAGGTAAAGAGCCAGATATATTCCATACATATTGGCACTCTTACACCACAGGCCAGAAACCCTGGAATATCAACCTCAGACCGGGTACACGTGATGGGCATATTCACCCTTCCTCCCCTCAGAGGAAAAGAGATCTTTCTTCGGTAATGCAAGCAGATGTCTCCAGGGAAAGGTTGGAGATGAGCTAATCAGTCCTCACAATCCTTTGTCACATACACAGAGGAGGACCCATCTCCTGAAGAGGGCTCTATCACCCTTTAACCTAGATGTCAGGGGTCTGCCCAGAGACCTGGCCATTAGAATCACAGATGCGTCTGTGTGTTCGTGAGACTCTGCTCCTCCCAGTTGTTTAACTTCACAAGGTTTCTTACTTTAAAAAATGATATTGGGGGTTGGGGAGATGACTCAGTCAATAAAGTGCTTGCTTTGCAACAAGCATGCATTTGACCCCGAGAACCCACACAAAAAAATCTGCGTATGGGGTATGCCTCTATCTAGAAGTCCAGACTGGGGAGGCAGATCTCTGGGGCTCCCTGGCTAGCCATTTTAGCTACTAGGTGAACTCTAAGCCAGTGAGAAACCCTGTCTCCAAAAAGGCAGGCAGCAACTAAGAGGTTGGCCTCTGGTCTCCACACGCAAACACACACATGGGCATGCACACACACGAACATGCCTACACACATGTGCGCACGCACACACAAGCACAAATGAGAGCATTTAAATTTCTGTCTTGCCTTTTCTTCTAAATGTTTTGCTCTAAAACAGCAAAATGAAATTATGTATCTTTTAAATTTCCAATGCAATTATTTGTAAAAATCATCTTGCACAATATTTTCTTTGTGGAAATGAATTCAGTAAACCCAATGTCTTTAACACTCACAGGACTACTTTGTCTTCCTATTATTTTTTTAGTCATGTTTTTGTTATAAGTTTTTAGAAATATGTCCATCTAGGGTTTTACCCCTCTCTGGCTTTCTCATGGGCAGGAGCTTTCTGTATTCTCTCCTATTTCCCTTTTCTTGAACACATTAAGATCTAGCTGTAATCTAATAAAATCTTTCTAAACCTTAAAAAAGTAAAAGACATGTTCATTTCATCAACGTTTCTGGAACAATCGCCATAAGATCATTTATACTCTTAGTAAATGACATATCCTTTCTGTTTCTTGATATGGTTCCTTGCTTCTATATTACATGTGTCTTTCCCATCTGGCCCACCCCAGTCAGACATCATCTCCTCAATCTCACTTCATTTTTCCCCTCTGACGATTTTCTCCTCTACATCTCAGCCTACTATCCACTCATCTCATATATTTGTTGTCTGGTTCATTTTCTTCTCCTTGAGTTAGCCTCATTGCTCTAACTCTTTACGCTGAATGATGAGTGCTCTGAATTTGTCTCTCTTCCTTGATTATATACACATTTAAGACTGAAGTGTCTCCTCGATATGCTGCTGGAAAATTTTAGTGTCCACTTTACTTCCTCTTATACTTACAATTTATTTAGCAGTAGTGTAATTTCTAGTTATATAGTTCTATTTTATTTTTTCTCATTGATATTAATATAATTTTATTATAGTAACCAAATGTCCAATCATAACAATTTGAAATATGACATAAATGCCTTTCGAAAGTAATATGACATCCATTCTTTAAAATATTTTTATTTTTATTTATTTATTTGAGAGAGGGAGAGGCAGGTAAAGAAAGAGAGAGAATGGGCATGCCAGGGCCTCCAGCTGCTCCAGACCCATGTGTCACCTTGTGCATCTGGCTAACATGGGTCTTAGGAATCAAACCTGGTCCCTGGGCTTTGTAGGAAAGCACCTTAGCTGCTAAGCCATTCCTTCAGCCCTCAATCCATTTTTATAAATGTCCCATATATACTTTAAGTTTCAACTGCAAGTTTCTTTCTGTACATGTCCATCAAATCAGACTTGAAAATTGTGTTGGCTTTTAAATATCTTGAACTTGAGTTAATGGAGTCTTCTTGTCCTATCAATAATTGGGAGAGATGGTGTGTTACATTCTCACAAAAAATAATGGTAAAATGTGTCTACTGTTCTTTGTAGATACTCGGACTTGGATTTGTGTATTTTCATGGTCATCCTAGTTTTAAAGATTTGACCCTCCTACATCATTAAAAATCTTAGCACATATATGAGTCTATACAACCCTGAACACATTCAGTTTTATCTGATCCTGGAAGCTAAGCAGGGTTGGGCCTGGTTGGTACTCAGATGGAAAAGTTTTGTGAATGTGATGATCCTCATGATTGATGGATATCTTTATCCAACAGACATATCACTAGGACAGATTTCTCTTATTTGGCATTTTCCAAGAATATCACAGCTTACAGTTTGGAGTTTTGCACATCCTTATATTTTAAGATGATCTTTTATCAATATACTTTTGTAGTTGGATTTTTCTTTTCTTGGTCATCTGTCCCTTCATGGGTGAGATCAATCCCTTGACATTCATCATGATTATTTATCACTCGGGTCGGGTTTCCACAGCCGAGTTTAAAGCTTCCGGTGTGCTGTCTGCATGTGTCTTCCGGCTCTTTCTCCTCTGCTCTTCTCAAGTTCCATTCCAAACCTAATTCTCTCTTGATATTTCGGAATATTCAAGGTGTCTTTGATGTCTCAAATATCCGTGGCTTCCTATGTTTCATTGGCTCTGAGAAATTATGTCATGGTCTCTTTAACATTGCTCTTCACCAATTCTGTTTTATCCTTCAAACTAACTAGGCATCAGTCAGCTCTTCTCAATCTATTCCTCTGTAGTTCTTAACCTTGCTTTCAAGATTGCCCTTTTCTTGATATCCAGACTCTATCCCCAGATATAGGCTTCTTCAAACCTTGTTAATTCTAGTCTCTATATTCTGTCTTCATCTGTCTACACTGCTTTTTAATCCATCCCTTGAGTTTTGAAGATGGAGATTTATGTATCCCATTCCTACAATTTCCACATAGTTCTTGTTTTCCGGATATGCCTGGCCAGTTCAGTTCTGCTCATTTTTATTGCTTGTTTTTTATATATAAGTATCTGATTCATAGTGATTTTATGTTGTGTATCTCAACATTCCAATATTTTAATGTGGATCTACAATGTTGCATTTGCTGTTGGGGCCTATTTTTAATATTTATATTTTTCCTGTGGGCAGCTATTCACCTATAAAGCCTATTTTATAAGGCAACCCACAATGAGTTCAATGTCTTAATGCCTATGGCTCTCAGGTAGGGGATGCTTGGCTGTGAAGACCTGCCATTGTACTCCCTTTACAGGGGACACAGCTGCTGTGAAGTTTTAGGTTTTCTCTCTCCACCTTCCATGGGCCCAGTGCCTGATAAAGAGAAGTACTGGATCTGGACTTTGGACTTTAGATGGCTCAGACCTGCTCACCCTATACTGCTCACTGCTCTCATGTGGTTCTTTGCTCAATTTTATTTGCGTATTCACCTTACTTTCTAGTGATCTCAGAAAGGCACTAAGGGTCTATTTTCTGTTCCACATCTGGTCCCTTTGTTTTTAGTCAAACATTCCTTCAGGTGGTCTGATCTGTGATAGTACCAGAAGTTGTCCAAATCTAAAAAGAGAGAGAGAGAGAGAGAAAGATTCTTAAACACGCAAGGTGCATCATTGGAAGTTATCTTTTCAAAAAACATTTTTAATTTTTTACTTATTTGATAGAGAGAGAGAATGGCGTGCCAGGGCCTTTAGCCTCTGAAAACAAACCCTAGATGCATGCACCACTTTGTGCATCTGGCTTATATGGGCCTTGGGGAATCAAACCTGGGTCCTTTGGTTTTGTAGGCAACCACCTTAACCATTGAGCTATCTCTCCAGCTTGGAAGTTATCTTTTATGATTCATATTAGTCAGGACTCTCTAGAGGAACAAAACTAACAAGATGAATTGGTACCATAAGTGGATTAGGGACCTTCAGGCTTGAATAATGAGGAACCCCATAGCTGCTCAGTCCACAAGGCTGGATGCCTCATCAGTCCCAACCTGTGCTAAAGTCCTAGACAATTCCAAGAGTCACTCGTTTTCAGTCCATGTGGGCAAACTGATGAAAGTCAGTTCCAATGAAAATGAAGGGTAGTAGGGAGAGTGAATAGTGAGGGCAGCCAGATAAAGAGCTCTCTCGGCGAATACCACAGGAGGCTAGGTGTGGTGGTTTGATTCAGGTGTCCCCCATAAACTTAGGTGTTCTGAATGCTAGGTTCCCAGATGATGGAGATTCGGGGAATTAACACCTCCTGGAAGCAATGTATTTTGGGGGGTGGGCTTATGGGTGTTATAGCCAGTGTCCCCTTACCAGTGTTTGGCACACTCTGTTCCTGTTGTCCACCTGATGTTGGCCAGGAGGTGATATCCACCCTCTGCTCATGCCATCATTTTCCTCTACCATCGTGGAGCTTCCCCTCGAGTCTGTAAACCAAAATAAACCAAGCTACTCTTGGTTGGGTGATTTCTGCCGGTAATGTGAACCTGACTGCAACACCAAGTGCCAGGGGGCTGTGTTCTCTTCAAACTTCTTTATACATACTCTACTACTGAAGGGGCTGCCCACTCTGGAGGAAGAATTCCCTCCTTTGGTTAATCCTTCTTAAATACAACCTGACAGACCCACACAAGAAACACGTCTCTCTTGATTCCTAATCTGATCAAGGTGACAATTTAACCATCACGTGCTTTGACTGGGAAAAGTCCCGACAGGCTCACATGTTTGAAAACTTGGGCCCTGGCTGATGGTGCTGTTTGGGGTATTGTAGAAAACGATGGAGGCTCAGTCAGAGGAAGAAAGTCAGGAGGGGCCTTTGAAGGTTGTGCCTGCTGCCTGGCGCCTGGCGTCCGTGATTTTCCCCCGTCTCCTGCTGAGCATGAAGTGAGGAATCTCCCACCATGATTCAAGGCCAGCAACCTGTGGACGGCGCTCCAGCACAGGGAGCCAGGCTTCCTCCCTTACTGCTGTCCTCTGGGTTACTTTATTCCCTGTAATACAAATGTCATAGTAGAGAATGCTCAGATTTCCCCTGTTATATTTATGCAAAAATATAATTTTGGGTTTTTTTTTAATAATTAATTGAAACAACACAGAAATTTCTTCTCTTGGCACATCTAACTTTTTTTTCCCCTTAGCTGGCGGGGAGTACAAAACGCCAAAGAATAGAAACATTTCCCAACCAGGAGCATTGTGTCATACCACATGCTGACTTAGCAAAATTAAACCAAATGTTATCCTCAAACAACCCTTTAAGTTTATAAACGTAACAATTTTAAACTTAAACAGATGGTGGGGGGAGACTGCAGCCCCACTGGCAGAATACTTACATAGCATACACAAGTCCCTGGGTCCAGTGCCCAGCACTGCATAAACTGGGCATGGTGGTACGCACCTGCAAGCCCTCACTTGGGGAGTGGAGGCAGGAGATCAGGAGTTCAAGGCCAGCTCTAGCTATATGGTGAATGTGAAGCCAAACAGGACTACATGAAACCCTGTCTCCAACAAAACTAAATTACATTGAACTTGCATGAGTGGGATAACTTATACAAAAGCTTAAATCAATCAATATTCTTGAAGTTCAAACTGCTTAGGAATAGCTATTGGCAATAGGGTTACAAGATACATTCCTGCTTATTACCTCATTTGATCATCACAGCTTTCTCTGGGTGGGGGAATATATGCTATTAGCCTCAACGTAAGGATTAAAAAGCCTCAGAACCCCTTAGATCCAATAGTGCAAGGCTCACACAGGGTAAGCTAGGACATGAGACCAAGAACACTCTCTCCGTTTCCTGCTTCTTCCCTGGCATTGCCTCGAAGACAGTCTTTAAAAATGTTAATTAAATTAACACAGATAGAAAAGATTCTCTTGTCCTCTTGAAACACAGAATTTTTAAAGTGGCAGAATTTTTTGAAATGGTCAAAGAAGGTGTCATGGCCTATACAACAAAAACCCTAAAACCAGCAAAATCCAACACTCCCCTTACCCCCAGTGTTCTGTTCAAGAGACTGAATGACTAGCTGTGGTCAGGAGGTAATAGAGAAGAGTCAGGCCAGGGCGTCTGGGCCAGGGTGACTTAGGTCAGATGGTCCTGATTCCCACGTCATCTTTGCACTCTTAATTCCATGATGCTTATTTCCCCTTTCCATCCTGATTCCAACCTCTAGGGGAAGTGGAGTGCCCCAGCATTAACCTTCTAGTGCATTTTGAGATAACAATACTTACATGGGTTCAGAATACCTTCATTACCAAGGACCAGGTATGATTTCCTAGTGAGGTATCTCTGAATTATGAGGAAGCCTTAACTGCACAACACTAGTTACCTGACAACACCCACTTACAGAGTGTCACACTTAGAGATCAAGTAGTTGATAAACAAAGACACTGCGAAACTTCCAAGGGAGTCATAGGAAACGCTGGACCAGAATGAAGACAGGCAGGCAGCGGGACCTAGCGTAAGGAGCAAGAGGAGAAGATTGAAAAATTGCTTGGCTATTTTAAAACCATTCTGAGCTATTTTCTAAGCTTTAAAAAATATGTGTGTGGAGCTGGGGAGATGGTTCAGCTGTTAAAGGCACTTTCTCCCAAAGCATGGTGTCCCTGGTTCAATTCCTCAGTGCCCACGTGGAGCCAGATGTGCAAAGTAGCACATGCAGCTGGAATGTGTAGTGCAGGAGACCTTGGAGCTCCCGGCATCATTCCCTCTCTCTCTCTTTCTCTCTTGTCTCCTTGTAAATAAATAAGTAAAAAATTAAAAACAGGGCTGGTGAGATTGCTTAGCAGTGAAGGCATTTACCTGCAAAGTCAACAGGACCCCATAAGTCCGATGCACAAGGTCGCACAGACATCTGGAGGTTTTGCAGTGACTAGAGGTCTTGGCCTGCCCTTTCTCTGTCTCTCCCTCCCTCTCTCTCTCTATCTCTCAAATAAATAAAAAGCAAAAACTTAGAAAATTAAAAACTAAAATGTATGTGTGTGTTTGGGCATGTGTATGCTGCAGACATGTGGAGGTCTGAGGACAACCTTAAGGAGTTTTTACTCTCTTTCTTTGAGACAGGGTCTCTCATTGCTTTGCCACTTCAGGTTTCCAGTCCAGCTGGCCTGAGAGTGTCCAGATTCCTCTCCCAGCTCCATTTTCCATTGACATAGGAGCATTAGGGCTACAGATGCACGTGCCACTTTGCATCTGGCTTTATGTGAGTGATGCGGAATCAACAGCCCTCGAGTCTACCTTTCAAACTCCTCCTGAATGTCAAAGCAAGCTTCACTATAAACTCATAGAAATATACTAAGTTCACTAAACATTACTATACACTAATAACATATTCAAGCTATGCTCCAAGCACACATTAACAAAACAGAAAAAGGGCTGGAGGAATGGCTTAGCAGTTAAGGTGTGTGCAAAGCCAAAGGACCCCGGTTTGATTCCCCAGGACCCAAGTAAGCCAGAAGCACAAGGGGCGCACACGTCTGGAGTTCGTTTGCAGTGGCTGGAGCCCTGGTGCACCCATTTTCTCTCTCTCTCCTTCCCTCCCTCTTTTCCTCCCTCTTTCTCTCTGTCAAATAAGTAAATAAATAATTTTTTTTACAAAAAGACAGAAAAGCACAGTTACATAAGTTTATCATCTACCTTGTGCTTTGGAAATTCACTATCAACAACGCTATTCATTGGACTGTAAGTGGCCGCCGTGCTGGGACAGCGCTTCGCACTTGGTGTTGCGGTGTTGCGCAGAGAAAGTGCCCCCAAGGCTCTCGCACGCACAGGAGCCGTCCCATCCGAGGGCTTTGCGACGGGTGCCCCGTACACGGCCACAGCTGCACACCAATGCCACGCTGAGGTGCACGGATTTCAACGACGCATGTGCAACGCTGTAATTGTTCCAAACATCCTCCCCAAAGCTGCGTATTTTCCACTTGTAAATTAGGAACACTGCTCTGATAATTTGGCTCAAAGTCTCTGCAAATTGCTCCTTCTTTGTCATCCAGAATGTCACAGCTGTTCTCGTCGCAGAAAAGACAAAGGACAGAGAGAAGGCCATGTAGACTTTGCTCTTTTGTCTTCGCATTGAAACAGGAGATAAAAATAGGAAAGAAGAGAGGGGGACCTGCTTTTGCTGTCTTGCTTTTTTAAAAAAATAATATATATTTTATTTATTTATTTGAGAGAAAGAGAGAGAAGGAGAAAGAATGGGCACATCAGGGCCTCCAGCAACTGCAAATGAACTCCAGACACATGCGCCCCCTTGTGCGTCTGGCTAATGTGGGCCCTGGAGAATCAAACCAGGATCCTTTGGCTTTGGGAGGCAAACGCCTTAACCACTAAGCCATCTCTCCAGCCCCTGTCTTGCTGTTTTTGCATGTAAGCTGGTAGCATGTGTGTGTGTGTGTGTGTGTGTATACATGTGTAGACACATATGTTGCAGCTATGCAGGCACATGTGTGCACACACAAGTAGAGGCCAGAGGACAACCTCAGGTGTGATCTCAGGAATGCCACGTGCCTCTCTGAGACGGGGACTCTCGTGGGCTGGGCTCTCCAGTTAGGTTAGACTGAGTGGCTGGCGCGTCCTAGGGATCCTCCTGTCTCCCCGGCTGGCACTGCAGAGACAGGCTTGCACCACCATGTCCTGCTTTATTTTGTTATTAAGTAGAAAGCTGTAGGGACACATCCTATGTTAGCTCCATCCTTTCCCTCCTCCCTGCCCCCATTGTGCTGAGGGCCCTCCTCAGTGGGATTCCTGGTATCCTCCTAGGTCTGCGGGTTATGAGATGTGAATTTTTCCACGAAGAGATGGACTTCAGGTTTTTATGCTTGCAAGGCAAGCACTTTACCCACTGAGCTGTCTCCCCAGCCCCAGGACCAGGCTGGTCTGTTGGTCGGTGGTTTTTCATGGTGGTATATATGCTTTTGTCTGTGGTATGGTATGTTGGAGGTCCTAAGCCTCACACAATCCCACTGAAGGTTTAAGTCCAGTCCTGTTAAACAAAGAAAGCCTTAGCCATTCCCCATGAAGCAGGGTTTGTACTGGGTTCAGAGGCATGTTGCCTGTTGCAGACATTCATCTGAACTAACCATGGGGGCAGAGCGCGTGCAGCTTCGCAGGGACAGGCGTGGGCAGCAGTCGGGGAACACACCTGTGAGACATGAAGCGCAGTGGCTTCTGCCACCCCTCGGGATGTGCTCTCTGGAAGAGGATTTCCTCTCTCCTGCTCTTGCCCCACCCCCACTGGGGAGCCTGTTCTTTCTGGCCCTGCTCCTTTAAAAACCTGCTCACCAAAGAAAGAGACTGACTTCAGAACTCCTTGAACTACTAAACAATCGCAGCCCACCCTTCCTGAAGCCAGTGAGCATGTTTGCAAAAAACCAAACAGCCTAGGGAGGTGTCAGGAAGTGAACCAAAGAAGGCATGCTGTTTATAGGCCAGAAACATCCCTGAGATTTTCTTCTGGTTCGGTTGTTTGGATTGTAAAGAGAACACAGCCCCTCCCAGGGAAAGGCTGACAGTGTACGAGCTATCATTCAGAGAAACTACCTCCTTAATGTCTGGCCTCAAGCCTCAGGGAACCTGCCAAGAGAGACAGATGATGAAAGGATGGCAAAAAAGAATTGCTTACCTAGTGCCTGGTGAAAGGGAAACAAGGAGAAATTTAGAACGCACCTCACAAGCCATCTGAAAGTTGGGACTTGCTGAACGCTTAGCCTGCCAAGGTGTCAGAGATGAACTTAGTTTGCAAATGTTGTAAAACTTGCCATTGCCTTAAAACTAAAATAAAAAACAAAAGCCTGCTGTAGAAAAAATTCCGGCAGCCTTTGGTGGTACATAAGGGATAAAGAGTGTGATGATTTTACTGTCAACTTGACAGGACCCTGAATCACCTAGGAAACAAGCCCAGGAGCAAGGTTAGCTTCCAGGCATGTCTGTGAGGGATTGGGCTAGCAGAGGTGGGGAGGCCCACCTTCGCTGTGGAGGCACCATTTCATGGGCTGGAGTCCTGGGCTGTATGAAAAGGAGAAAGTGAGCTGAGCAGCGGCCTTCCTCCCTGTGGGCTGCTTCCTCGCTGTGGGCGGACTGTGACCAGCTGCCATGCCTTCCCTGTCATGACGGGCCATCGCCTCAAACTCTGAGACAAAATAAGCCTTTCTTGCCCTAAGTTACTTCTTGTTGGGCATTTGGTCACAGAAAAAAAGAAAGTAATTCAAGCAACAGGTCCAGAACACAGATGCTTTCTTGACTACAGAATGGAAGATTCATGCTGTGGATAAAACAGCAGAGACCACTATGCAGGGGTCACCATAGCTTGGGTCTGGAGCGTCTCCCAAAGGCCAGGGTGTTAAAGCTATGGTCCCCAGCTTGGTGTTGTTGGGAAGTAATGTAGGAAAAAACCCCCACAGGGGGTCCCCACGCTCTGCCCGGATAAGGCGACACCCCAAATCACTCACTCACGAGAAGCGGTCTTGATGCAAACTGCAAGAGGATTTTATTCCAAGCGCGCTGGGGCCCACAGTCGTACACCGCACAGGGGTAGAGGACTGCAGAGCCCCGAATGCAGGAATGGGGTAGTTTTTATAGGGTTTCTAACAAAGCCTGTGTATTAGACCAATCATTATTTAATATCAGGAGCCCCTGCAGGGTGTTAGCCAGTCAGTTTGTGCCACCCCACAGTTTCTAAGCCAATTAGTTTACTTTGCTCAAGCCCCTCATGGACCAATCACTCTCTTATGACTATGACCTTGGTGGTCAGCGTTTGCGCAGGTCCTTGGGTGGGAGTAGCAGAGTGTGGTATCAGTCTCCTGTGACCTTGGAGGTCAGCACTTGTGCAATTCCTTAGGTGGGGGTAACAGAGTATGGTATCAGCCTCCTATGACCTTGGTGGTCTGAGGCAGGCTGCTACAGCCTATGGTGCGAGTTACTAAGGCTTACAGTGTAGGCTACTAAGGCTTACAGTGTGGGCTATTAAGGCTTATGGTGCAGGCTATTTACAGAAACCAAATAAGTGGTTCACTTCATTACTCATTTCCCATCCTTGAGGGCTATCTCATGCCCTTTTACCTAGTTTTATATTAGGAGTGGGCTCTGATACAATGAGAAGAGGGATTCTTTACTTGCTTCTGACAGAGAGTAAAACCTGGAGTTTGAGGTATGCAGGTGGCCCGCTTAAGCTCCCCTTGGAGCGTGATAGTATTTCTGAGCTTCTGAATTCTTGGGCCTTTCAGTAATAGAAACTTGGAGAAGTTGGCCAAGTGAGAGGTCTCCTAGCCACGAGGGGTAACTCTTGGTAGGGACTTTAGAACCCTGATCTTCCTTTTCTCAATTTCAAGTCCCAGCCACCAGGTGAACAGCTTATCTCCTCTACTCCCCCTTTCTGTGATGTCTCACCATAGGAAGAAAGCAACAAAAACTGTGAGCCAGGGGCTGGGGCGATGGCTCAGCGGGTAAGACCACTCACTTGTCACACAAGCATGATGACCTGAGTTCAACTCTCAGCACCCATGCAGGAAGCCAGGGATGGTCACATACCCATGCAACCCCAGTCCTGTCAGCGGTGGAGAAAGGGGACTCATGAGGCTCACTGCTCAGCCAGATGGACCAAAAAATATCAGCCCCAGGTTCAATGAGAGACTCCGTCCCAAGGAAACAGCACAGAGGAACAGCAAAGAGACACCCGACATTCTGTTCTGGCTTCCACACATGTGCACACAGCACACACTGTCACGCACACTATGTGCACACACACACCACACTACGATCACACAAAAACTGTGAACTAAAACAAATTCTTTTCATAAATTGATTACCTCAGGTATTTGTCACAGTAATAGAAAGCTGACAAATATGCGAAAATAGATCATAGAAAGTTTTGAGCTCAGGGATGGCTTAAAGGTTAAGGCATTTGCCTACAGAGCCTAAGGACCCAGGTTCAGTTCCCCAGTACCCATGTGAGCCATATGCAAAAGGTGGCACATGTGTCTAGAGTTCATCTGCAGTGACTAAAGGCCCTGGTATGTCCATGTCCATTCTCTCTCTCTCTCTCTCTCTCCTACCCTCTCCCTCTTTCTTTGCCTCTTCCTCTCTCTCTCTTTCTTTCTCTCTCCCTCTATCAAATGAATAACATGAAATTAATCCTTTTTTTAAAAAAAAGAAAGTTTTGGACTAAATAATTACTTAAATATCAGCCACATGAACTCTCAGGCTGTCTAAGTTAAGTGTGTGTTGGAGATAGATCACTTGTTTAAAACCATCCTGCTTTTATTTTATATTTTTTTAATTTTTACTTTTTTTAACCTTTTTTTTAAAATTATTTATTTGAGAGCAACAGACACAGAGAGAAAGACAGGTAGAGGGAGAGAGAGAGAATGGGCGCACCAGGGCTTCCAGCCTCTGCAAATGAACTCCAGACGCATGCGCCCCCTTGTGCATCTGGCTAACGTGGGACCTGAGGAACCAAGCCTCGAACCGGGATCCTTAGGCTTCACAGGCAAGTGCTTAACCGCTAAGCCATCTCTCCAGCCCGCCATCCTGCTTTTAAAGATTAGACTAAAACAGATTCAGAAACTGAGATATCAGAGGGAAGGGGTCATGGTTGCTCATGACAGACAGCAAGGAAAGATGTAAATGGAGGAGGAGCTACCAGCATCACGTGGATATGGGAGGGACTTGAGGCCAGCTATTGAGGCATGAAAGATGCCAGTTAGGATGACCTAAGAATCATCAAGCATTAATACTATTCTTTAGAATCCTTTACTGTTCTCATCTATTTGTTATTACACCTTTGCAAAAAAGAATCTTAATATCAACTTAAAATTCCACAGGGGGACTAACCTGGATGAAGTTTTTATTGACCATTTTCATATGTGTATATTTGCACATATGTTACACATAATCTCCTCTGTTAACTTCTCTTGGTCCTCTTCCTCACCCCCTCCACCGAATCCCTTCTTCTGCACTAGTCCTTCTTCTGTTTTGATGTCTCCTTCTCCTTGCATGGGAGTGTGACACACTGAACTTAATTATGGCTGTCAGCATGTGCATGGGCGGGAGATTATCCACAGACAAGGTGGATCCTTCCAGAAGCTACACCACTGCAGAGAATGCCTTCCACTCTCCCAGCCACCATTAACTGCCAATAACTCCGGAGGTAGGGATGGGGACCCTGTGTCCCCTTCCAACCTCCACGACAGGACGCGAATGCGCCCAGGGCTGTGAGGGTCTTGTGCAGGTTACAACACTCACCGCAAGGCCATGTTATGTCTGGATGACAGAGTTCTATGGCACTCTCCCGTCCTCTAGTTATTACATTCTTTCCTCCCCAAGGACCATCATCTTAGGTAAACAGGAATCCAGCCAGAACCTCCTGGGGCTGAGTGGAGCCATGAATGTGGCCACCTCTGGGATTGTGGCCATTGTCTGAGGGAAGAAGGGAAGTTGTGGCTTCCAGTCCCAGGGCAGCACGGCTTCCATCCCCAGCTACCTAAGCACAGGAAAGAGTGCTGACCCTGTGGCCAGAGCTCTTCCCATAGCAGTGAGATGGTGGGAGAAATACAGAAACAATCACATCGCTATCCACACCTGGGTCAACCATAGAAACCGAGGCAGCTGTGTCCATACTCAGCCCCGGCAGCCCTGCCTGGGAGCTCCTGCTCCTTGTAATGATTTGAACTTCTGGCCTTCTAGATTTTGCTTTCAAGGAGAAACACAGAAAGTGGAAAATAACCAGCCTCAGATAGCTGACACCACCGTGCGATGGTGCTTTACAGGGAGAAAACATCTTGCGGACTTCCTTTGAAAACATCTAACAGGTGCTTACAAAGACGGTCAGCCATCTCTGGACAGTGAGGCCAAGCACACGGTAGACACCATGACCCTAGAGCAGCTGTAGATGAGGGTGTGTTTGCTTTAAACACTGGGATGCTTCTGCCTCTTACACTGAGTGCAGAGGACGGTGCTGCTCTCCTCAGAGCATCCCCGTTTGAGTGAGCTCAGGGAAAAAAAAAAATCAGCCCAAGTTCCACTTCCTCCATAAGCTAATAATATGATATTTGCTCTTCACTAGATCACAACAGAAAGTGAGTATCAGTGGAACTCACTTTTCACAGCATCCCGAGATGGCACACAGGGACAGTCATGTCCAATTCCCTAATGGGTCTCTAGTTCCCATTGAAGTTGCATCACAAACAGCGAGCTTCAGGCCGGGCAGATGGCTCAGCAGGTAAAAGCAATGGCTGCACCAACGTAATAACCAGGATTCAGACCCCCAGAGCCCACCTAAAGTTGTGAACAGTGCGCTGATGGCAAGATGAGGAGCAGAGACAGGCGGACCCTCAGAAGCCTGCTGGCCAGGGGGCCTGGGTGAGAGACAGAGAACAAGGGATCCAGTCGTGAACAAAGCCAAAGGTGAGGCCCCGTCACAGTCATGTTTTCACTGCTGGTCAAAATCATCCAACCAAGAGAAGCTTGTGGGAAAGGGGGGGGGGTATTTTGGCTTACAGGCTCAAGGGGAAGCTCCATGATAGCAGGGAAAATGATGGCATGAGCAGAGAGTGGACATCACCCTCTGGCCAACATCAGATGAACCTTAGCAACAGTAGAGTGTGCCAAACACTGGTATGGGGACACTGGCTATAACACCCATAAGCCCACCCCCAACAATACACTGCCTCCAGGAGGAGTTAATTCCCAAATCTCCATCAACTGATAACCTAGCATTCAGAACACCCAAGTTTATGGGGAACACCTGAATCAAATGACCACAGGACCAATACTTGAGGTTGTTCTTGGACCTCCACACATATGGTATGTGTGTGCCCACACTCAAACTAAGCACACATATGCATCATACACACACACATAAACACAAAAATTCAACTTACACTTAAAACAATCCACAGACTAGTAAGTCAAACTATTTTTAGGCTTCATAGTGGCTATAGGCTAAATTTTGTACTCCCCAAGTGTGTACTGTGGAGCCCTGACCCTGAATAACGTAGACTGTAACTATATAGAGGCAGGAGCTTGAATAGTGATCAAGTTGGACGGTCCTCCATGTGGCCCTAATCCAACTGATTAGGAGTCATTACCAGAAAAGGCTGGGCTCAGAGGCTCCGGGCACTTGAACACAGACATATGGCCGTGTGAAGCACCAGCAAGAAGGCGGCCATCTGAGAGCCAGCAGACAGTTCTCGGGATCTTGACCACGAGCTTCCAGCCCCCAGCACTGTGGGAAATCTCACGCTTGTTCCTTAAGCCACTCCGCCTATGGAATTTAGTATGATATTACTAGGAAACAAGAACACAGCTCATCTCCCACACACAGGCAGAACGGGACACTTCATCCATCAGCAGTATTCTCTGATTCACTTCGTGTTCAAAGGGATGGCTGGACCACATCTAGACACGTTTATTTTTTTGTGGGGGAGGGTCATTTCATGCTCACCTGCAGGGCTCAAGCCCCACCCACTTGGTGACTAATCTCAGCCTACAAGCGTAAAAGTGGGGAGCAGGATCCAAGGAAGGTCTAACAGGAAACTGCTCTATTACCTCAAAGGAGTAAAACAAAGTGCAGGAATATGATTTCAGGGTAATTCATCCCTCTTTGCCCTCTGTCTTGTTTCCATGTCATTATCTGCAAAATGAATATTATAAAACTCCTGGGTCAAAGTTATAAGTTACATGGGGGTGGCTGGGGTGTAGGAATGGCCTACACAAGACAGAAGCCGCATTCTCAGAGCCCTTAACATGTACTGCGTCCTGCCCGAAAATACTTTGCATGGGTCATCTCACTAGTCACGCGTGTAGCCAGCGGAGAAGGCAATATTGAGTTTCTTTTGCAAATGCATTTCCTGACATTTTGGAATGGCTTGTGTTGCAATTCACGTTGGAGGAGGTGGAAAGAGAAAGTCCAAGATGTGGTTCCTGAACAACCATGTCCCCGAACTTCACACTTCCCTGTTCTGGTGAATCCCGGCTACTTTCACATAGTGGAAGTTATTAATGCATGTGCGTGCACATTTCTCCTATTGAGAAGTCAACGCGCGGCTATCAAGGGATAGAAGTACAGAGGGAGGGCGCCCAGTTCCTGAGTGAAGAGCTCTGCTGATGGGTACGCATTGGGGATGAAAAGGTACCACGACAGCAGCTGCCGTTCATGTGCAGGATAGGAAGAGTAAAGAAATGGGGAGAGAGAGGTCTAAGAGATGTTTTATGTGCACTAGGAAAGAATAGACCCTCTAAATTGAAGGTAAATATTTGAATTCCTTTAAGCCCTTTTTACTTGCAAGTTGCGGTGTGTATGGTAGGAAAATATTGGCTACGTGGAATCTGGACATTCTCAGGTAATGTTTTCTGTGTTCCTTTCTAGGCTTAGCATTCCAAAGCCAAATTAGAGTCTTTTGCTATACTCTGTTACGTAACTTTTGTTTTCCTAATCTGACCAAGAATGCATGGCTGACTGTCAGCAAAAATGGCTGGGAAGATACAAAGGAGTAGTGAGGGCTAAATCCAAGGCATGTTGCTGCTCCCCAACACGTCTAAGACCCGCCCAATGCCAGAGGTGGACCGCCTCCCAATGAGGTATGGGTTAGGGAGGCACCTGTTCCCCACCCCCAAAAACAATACAGGTTACTGCCAGCACTTTGGCTGCCCACCAGAACTACATGGTAAGACTCTGTTGCTGAATATGCCTCCTCCCTGCTGGCCAGCTACCCTAGCTCTAGAAGATGCTGCACAGACTGCTGGGGACAAAAGGTCATCAACAATCTGACCTGGTGGTGGTCCCTGTGGGCAACATAACTAAGTAGGTGGGCAAGATGCATCCACTGGTAAGATAGTGCATGACTGTTATGGGGTAAGTAACTGCTTGTATTAGAAGCCCACTCCATGAGAAAGAATTCATGCCTAGTACTGATAATTCATGTTCATGCAGGCAACCATAATTAAACTCAGAGGGTCAACACACACAGAGAGACTGAAGTAGAAGAAGGATTAGTTGGCAAGAAGAAAGAGTTAGTGGAAAGGGCATGGGGAAGGGGTCAAGAGACGGTAATGGTAGGGGTTAATGATCAAAACACACTATGTGCATGGCCAGAGCCTACCAAGACAGGCTTTGTTATTGATATACCCCAAAGCCTGTACTTCCTCAGCTGGTCAGCTTGGCTACCTCATTCCCAGCTATAATCCCTCTCACTATTTTCCCCAGTGTTCCTGACTTTGACGTTTTGACTCTAATATTCGCCTTAGCTATAACATAAGTTCATGTAACTGAACATGTAAAACCTTCCTTGCAGCCCTACAAACCAAATGTCATCCTGTACTCCAACTTTCAAGGCACTTGTGAAGTACAGTTCCAGGAAAGCAGGTGCACATTCAAACCTCCTGCAAGGCTGGTCTACTGACCAGTAGTTCAGTGATTTTAGAAAGGGCTGTTGCAGGTCCACAGCCAATTTTTTCTGAGCTATCTTGGCCCCTCTAAAGGTCACATATGTTTGTGTCTGACATAACTCTGTGATGGAGTGGATTCTTGCGAATGTATGGACAGAACTCCTAGCTACCATCAATCTGAAAGCTAAGAATGTCATCAGATAATACCTGAGGCCTTCCCATCTTTGCTATAACCCATCTACCCGATGTCTCCACTGATGTATTGGGAGAATGCCTTGATGGCTTCTTTTGTTCTGCAACTATAAAACTTCATGAAATTGTTAACATGTGGAAACATGGAATTAGATTAACTTACCTCCATGTTCCTGAGCCATGGTCAGTGATATCTGGCTACAGAATAAACTCTTACTGGGTGTGTGTGAGTGTGATTTTTCTTTTGCTTTTTTTTTGCATCAACACACCTATTTACTGAAGGAATTAGAGTCCTTGTGGACATTAAAGGATCAAGTTGGAGTTACTCAAGCTCCTGGTATACCCCTCTTCCAGGTGCCTCAAGAACTTAGCAACTGTTGGAGAATTCAAACAATTGGACTCACTTTTGAAGATGCTTGAAAGTCTTTCTACCCCAAACTTGAGAAATTCATTGGCTATGCCAAGATATGCACCAGAGACCAAAGGATGCTGACTCACAGTTGTTTGCACTGGAAGAGGGCAGGGAGGGAAAACTCTGGGAACAGCTGTTAGCTGAGGGCCCAGGGAGTCTCCTGCTGGGATGCAGCTCTGCACAACCGGAGCGAACGTGATCGCTGTGCTGTGCACTGCGCTGTGCCGAGCCACAGAGAAGCTCGGGCCCGCGGAGCGTCGCTGGGACCCACAGTCAGATTCCAAAACAAAGGTCCGTAAAGCCAGAGAGATGAGGTCTCAGGCAGTGGGATGTGGGGGCCACACTGTGCATCACGGAGACAGCTGCCATCCATGGAGAGAAGACTGGGGCCAGGAGAGGAATAAGAGATTCTTTTATTAAAAAAAAAAAAGGCTGGAGAGATGGCTTAGTGGTTAAGGTGCTTGCCTGTGAAGCCTAAGAACCCTGGTTCGATCTTCCAGGTCCCATGTAAGCCAGGTGCACATGGTGGTGCATGCGCCTGGAGTTCGTTTGCAGTGGCTAGAGGCCCTGGCGCACGCATTTTTTTCTCTTTCTCTTATAAATAAATAAATAATTTTTTTTTTAATCTCAAAAAAAAAAAAAAAAACAGGGCTGGAAACATGGCTTAGTGGTTAAAACATTTGCCTGCAAAACCAAAGGACCCCAGTTTGATTCTCCAGGGCCCACTTAAGCCAGATACACAAGGGAACACATGCATCTGGAGTTCATTTGTAGTGACTGGATGCCCTGGCATGCCCATTCTCCCTCTCTCTCTCTCTCTCTCTCTCTCTCTCCCCCCTCTTTCTCTCTCTCAAATAAATAAATAAAATATATTAAGAAAACCTTTGTGGTGAAATAAAATTTTGCTTCTCTTCATTGAGAAAACAGAAAAGATAGTGACTGCTCTTTGCCCCCTTGGAGGCTTCATTCGACATTTTGACTGGCCAAGCAAGAGACAGGGCCACGGGAGGGAGGATCCTAATATAGCTGGCATGCAAATGCTAACTTGTCTCTAATGCAGCACCGTGATGTAAAATTACCTACTTTCAGAAGACATATTATGTTACTCAGCACAGCTGCCAGGACAAAACAAACAACTGGTGTTTATTTTCTCGCAGTGACTGAGGCTGGAAGTCCCGGGGTGCCAGCGAGACTGGGCTCATGGGGTGGGGGCAGGGCTCTCTTCCAAGCTTGCAGATGGCTACCTCCTCTCAGTGAGAGAGACCAGAAAGCCCCCTGGTGCCTCTTCTAAGGACACTAAGCCCATCAGGATACCCACCTTCACCTAAACCTCACCCTAGCCTAACCATTTCCCAGTGCTACACCTCCCAGTACCATGGGATTGGGCAGGGAGGTTCTGGCATATAAGCCCCAGTAGAACCCCCACTCCACCACCTGTACTGCGTTTCTCTTCAGGGGCTCCCAGCACACTAAGTGCTTTGGAATAAATCCATCATGTAGCGTCTCTCCACACCAGATTTTCTAATCCTAAACTCTTAGGTCTCATCTTCCTAAAATGTCTTTAACACTCATTTTAAAGGCATTTGATTTTAAAGTCAAAGCCTGTTATGCTGGTTTTTCTTTTTTTCTTTCTTTCTAGAGCTTCTTTTAATTCTCCCCTCCTTTGAACTCTCGTAAGGGAATTAAATGCTCACCTATGTTTTCCTTCATCAAACAAATATTTATCATACAATGGTTTTTTCCAGGTGTTCTCCCAGAAGCAGAGGAATTCCAGAGTTAACAACCTGTCTTCAAGGAGCCCTGTGCTCCTGCAGGTGGCCAGAAAGCAGGTGAAGACGTGAATGATCAAGGAGAGGCAGTGATTAATGGATGATGAGGGAGAGTGTATCAAGTCACTCCAGACTGCAGAGAATAACTCACAGGCCGTCCCCTCAAATCTGTTGTCAAAGAAAGCCTCTGAGCAAGAGTACATCACCACTGTGTCCCAAAGGACTGAGGCCACTTGAGATTTAATAGGGAAGCATCCTATGTGTGGGACCCAGCAAGTTCAAGGTCTCAGAGGTAACAAGAATGGGCAGGAGCCACAGTAGTCATGGTCAGGGAGTGGCTGGGTCAGAGAAGGAAGTGACAGTATTGGCAAGGAATCCAGATCTGGACCCCAAGAGTTGATAGAATTTGTGTTTTGAGAAAATATAACATGAATGTAACCGAATCTCTGACTTCCTTGCATTTACTTTAGTGACTGTGTCACAGCAGGGAGACACCATTAGCTAAAAGATCAGAGGACTGATAGTTTAAGATCCAGCTTCTTAACTAATCTTGAAAACGCTTGATTAGATAAATAAAAGTCAGCAATTTAGAGGGAGGGAACCAAACCAGCCAAAGACTTCTGCCTAGGAGGCAAAATGCCCCAGACCCCTCTCCCACAATTCCTTACTCTGCTCACGGCTAGACATATGTTGGAGAAGAAGAAAATGGATAAACTTTAAATAGATAAATTGCTGAGAAACAGGTGCTGCTCATTATAGGAGGTGGGATTATGAGATCATTATTACTTGGATAAATTGGCCAAAGATATCTTCCGGTTCCTATTGTCCCGGGGCCTGATCACAACCCTGAATGTGCCTGTTTGCTGTTTACTTGCAGGAGTCTCTGACCCATGGGACTGTATCTGCAGAACTTGGCAAGATTAAAGTCACTGCGGACTGGAGACTGCTGGTGTCTAGCTACTCACTGAGCCTCTGCCTGTGCCGGGTGCTCTGCTGCGTGCCCACACGCAATGGGGATGGTTGGAAGTAAGGGTGATGAGGGTCTTTGGGGACAGTGGAGTAAGGGCAAAGACGCTGAGCCATGAGACCCAGAAGAAAAGGGCTGTGAGTGGGGAAAGAAGCAGAAGGAAAGGGCTGTGAGAAGTAATCTCAGCAGGTTAGTGGTGTCAAAGTAAACTGCAGCGAACTATAATATGCAGGAAAGAGCACAGCAGGGAGAAACCATTAGCTGAAAGACCAGAGGAGTGATAGCTGGAGATCCTGGCATCTTAACTGATCTTCAAGGATGAGTAGGTACAGAAAAGTCAGCAGTTTAAGGGGGAAAGCCTGAATTAGTCCCAGACGTCTACTAGGAGGCAAAATGTCCCAGACCCCATTCCGCATCTCATGAAGCTCACAGCAACGCACACCTCATGTATTTTCGCAGCACACCGAAGAAAAGGTGGTCCAGTCCCCTCCCCACCCCAGTCTCCTCTTGCTGCACTTTCTGACCCTCTCCATTTCCCTTCTCTTTCCCACCCTTCCTGGTGCCTTCCTGGCCTTGAATTCTCCCGGGTCCTTCTACTCCTCAGATCTTCCCAGCTGGAGCTCTGCAGTTCAGAGCTCCATTCTCTTTTTCTCTCTTCCTTCCCAGCCTGTGGTAGACATGTCACTGGGCTTAAGAATGCTTGTAGGAAAGCCAGGAATGTAAGATTCTGGAGAAGAGATGAGATGTGGGTTTCAAAGAGATCACTTTGCATGTTAAGGAAATCATAGTTAGACATGACTGGTGGCAAGGAGGAAGGCGTCGAGATTGATAAAGGGAATATATATATATGACATTTAGTATGTTTGGGAGTTGATAGAGTCAGGACTTGAGAAGGAAAGAAAGAAATATTTTACAACTCTTAGATTTCTGTTGACTGGATGGATAACAGTGTCGTTTTCTGAAACAGAAAATCAAAAAGAGAAACAACTTGGGAATGGGGTAAGTCACAGGTTCAGATAGTTTTGAACTTGAAAAAGTATCCCTAAGATATGTATGCTGGCTACTCTTCATTATCAGTAGGGTTGGTTTGAGAAGAGCCTGGGAGATCAATAAAGCTGCCCTCCAAGCTATGTCTGTTAGGGTGTTTCTAGAGAGGACTAACTGTGGAGGGAAGACCCATCCCGAAGACACAAATCTTTCATTTCTAAAGGAGAAAAATGGAGAGAGCCTGTAAGCACAGGTATTGTGTCTCCATTTCCTGGCCACCATGAGGAGAGCTGTTCTGCTTGACCACACCCCACATGACAGGCTGACATCGCTGAAACTGTGAGCAAGAGAAATAATGCCGCCCTTTATGTTGTTCTCTCGGGTATTTTGGTCACACCTACTATTAAAAAAATAATAATACTGTGCATATAGAAATGTCAGAGAAGGGCTGGAGAGATGGCTTAGCGGTTAAGCGCTTGCCTGTGAAGCCTAAGGACCCCGGTTCGAGGCTCGGTTCCCCAGGTCCCACGTTAGCCAGATGCATAAGGGGGCGCACGCGTCTGGAGTTCGTTTGCAGAGGCTGGAAGCCCTGGAGCGCCCATTCTCTCTCTCTCCCTCTATCTGTCTTTCTCTCTATGTCTGTTGCTCTCAAATAAATAAATAAAAAATGAACAAAAAAAATTAAAAGTTTAAAAAAAAAAAAAAGAAATGTCAGAGAAGCTTTGACAGTATGAAGCTGAAATTCCAGTCTGACTAGCATCAATATGAAAATGAACCCTTGGACATAAACACACAGGCAGAGCACCAAATGGACTCCAACTCAGGGGTGAAAGTGATGGTTCTACAAGAAAAAGGGTGCCAAGGATTACCAGCAACGCTGTCTGAGCCACAAAGTGACTAGAGCAGATCCCCTCATAGCCTCAGGGCAGCTGGACCACCCTGGGATGGAGACCAACACAAGGGGACAGCATGCAAATAAATGGAAGCTTTAACCCCTACCTGGTAAGAGCATGCTTCCAACAGCAGCCAGCAGCAGCGTGCTGTGCTGGGCCACAAGTTCAGAATGTCTACAGACTTGGAGGCCTCGTGACTGCACAACGCTCTTCCCAGTGGGGCTCAGGAAGGCTGCACAACCGAAAACGACGAATGAGGAGGTCACGTTACCAAGGAAAAACCTTGTCCTACAAAATACCCTTGGCATATGCCCACATTCACCTCCGACGTCAGACCGCCTGTCAGAGCCCATCACTGCATTTGCTGTTACTTGACCTAAAATTCATTAATCTGGGAGGTCGCGGTGCTAATCCATTAGCTTCCCAGCAACTTTATACAGGTAGCACCCCTGATGTGTGTGTGTTACAATAGCAATTGTCTGAATTACTTGGTGAATACGCGGGCTCTCTAGCCTGTGGAACTAGTGTTCTAATGAGGGTGAGGAACATATTTAGGGGGGATAATTCATGTCAGTGCATGAGCGCTGGGTTCAGACAATTCTCTTGGTGGGATGTTTGACTTTGTGAAGAAATGGAGACTCCCCTCTGAAGGAAGTTTTCTCAAATTTAGAAGGACCTGTCCATTGTAAAAAAAAAAAAAAAAATTGCCAAAGTCACATGATGCAGTAGATGCCAGGATGCCCAGTCAGTTAATCCCCGGCTATAGGCTTTCCTTTTGATTCAGTACAAAGGTAGCATTTGGTGGATATCTTTTTTTTTTTTTTTTTTTTTTTGAGGTAGGGTCTCCTCTAGCTGGGCTACCCTGAACTCACTCTGTAGTCCCAGATTGGCCTCAAACTCCCTGAGATCATCCTAGCTCTGCATCCTGAGTACTGGGATTAAAGGCATGCACCACTACATCCAGTAAGGTGGACATCTTTGATTTCACTAAATGTAGTGGCAGAAACTGAAATTTGAATGCCAAAAGGGTCAACTCAGTCCCATGATGGAGTGCAAGTGTGTGCTGCCGGTGGGGGAGGGGGGTGGGGGAAGTGGTACAGCATACGTGGCGTTTGCTGCTCTGTTGAAGACCGCTGCTCAGGTTTGTAAGTTGGCCTGGGACTATATCAGAAGATATAGCCCAATCATTGCAGAGAAAACAGAAGCCTAATCTTTAAGACAGATTCTTGTTCATTATTTGCTGGGAGGAAGACAGAGAATGAGAGAGAGTGTGTGAACGTGGAAGGGCCTCCTACCACTGCAGACAAACTCTAGACACATGCTTTGCTTTGTGCATCTGGCTTTATGTGGGTATTGGGGAATTGATCCCTGGCCAACAGGCTTTGCTAGCAAGCATCTTTACCAGCTGAGCCACCTCCCCAACCCAGAAGTCTAAATTTTAAATGTATTATTCTCATGTGACCTGTGGCCTACCAGCTCGCTCAGTGGATTATGGCCAGTTGTTCTTCATTGGCTCTCACAGCCGGCCGTTCTCTCCCACTTCCAGGGAACACTCCACAGTACCGATCCGCTGGTGACGATTCCTCTGTGACGTTTCCCCAGCACCTGAGTACACTTGAACTCCTGAGAAATAGAGATGTCAGGGATGGTCGTTGCTGGCCACCCCACAGTGGGCACTGAACCCACAGTTGGATGACTAATCAATCCTACCTGGATGGGGATGCAGGAGAAAGAGCAGAAGGGAAGAAGTCTGGCAGCCAGGGCACATGGCTCCATTGTTCAAGGTGGGTGGTTTCCCACCAAGACAACTGAGTCAACGGCAGCTGAGGACAGCATGTTAAACAAGGCTTTAGTTTTGATTTAAATTAATGGAAGCCAAGGAAAGAAATCCTTCCAGTGCTCAAGAAATGTCACCAGGTAGCAAGTGGGGCCCTCCTGAGCGGGCGTCTGCTGGGGTGACAGAGCTCACTCGTGCACCAGTGTTTACTGGCTGATGAGCATGAAATACTTAGACACAAATTATTCAATTGTTGGGATGTCATCCAACTGCCAAGCTATGGGGTCCATGTAACAAATTCGTTCTTTTCCCCTTTGCGTCTTTTAATTGTTTTACAGTCATGGCTGAGGAGAGCAGGAGCCAGAGCATTCCATCCATGAAAGACCAGTGAGAAGAAGCTTGAAGGGTCTAGTGGGAGTTTCAGTGCAGTTTTTACAAAAATCAAGGGCTGGAGGGATGGCTCAGAGGTTAGGGCACTTGCCGGTGAGGCCTAATGACCTGGGTTTGATTCCCCAGTACCTACATAAAGCCAGATGCACAAGGTGGTGCATGCATCTGGAGTTCATTTGCAGTGGCTGGAGGTCCATTCTCTCTCTCTCCTCTCTCTGAATGCAAATAAATAAAATATTTTTTTAAAAAAATCAGTAGTGCCGGGCATGGTGATGCACGCCTCTTATTCCAGCACTTGACACGGGGGGGTGAGGGGTGGGCAGAGGTAGGAAGAACACCATGAGTTCAAGGCCACCCTGAGACTACATAGTGAATTCCAGGTCAGCCTGAGCTAGAGGGAGAACCTATCTGGAAAAACAAACAAACAAGTTATTTTGCCTGGTGTGGTGGGGTACATCATTAATCCCAGCACTCAGGAGGCCAAGGAAGGAGGATCAATGTGAGTTTGAGTCCAGCCTGAGACTACACAGTGAATTCCAGGTCAGCCTGGGCTACAGCAAGACCCTACCTTGAAAAACCAAAAGAAAAAAAAAAAAAAATCAGCAAAATACTAAGAGGGGGAAGAAATAAGAAACACAGGGATTTTTTTTTTTTTTTTCAAGGAAACCAATCTATGTGCTTAGCAATGTGCGTCTGGCCAGGCATTTGGGAGTTGACACTCTGAGCTCTGTGGATGAAGGAAGCCAATCAGAGGACAGAAGGACATTTTCACTCGCCTGTTGGCCTCGTCTTTCAAGCGCACACAAGTGACCTGACTAGAGTACCACAAAGAACACCGGCTCTTTTCTCGCCCATAGTTATCCTGCAAATCTCAGGCCAGCATGGATGGTGTGGAACAAAGTTTTGGCAAGGGAGGGAGCCACGGGATTTGGAGGTTAAGCAATTCTGCAAAAAGAAGCCCTGGGCTGGAGAGATTAAGAGCACTTCCTGTGCTCGTGTGAGGGTCTGAGGTGGCCTGACAGAGAGTTTGAGTTTGATCCCCAGGACCCACATAAACAGCTGGGTGTAGGGAGCAGAGACTGGTAAATTTTCAGTACACCCCACCCCACCCCAAAAAAAAGGCATGTCCCAAGCTAAAGAGATGGCTTAGTGGTCAAGATGTTTGCCTACAAAGCCAAAGGACCTTGGTTTGATTCCCCAGGACCCATGTAAGACAGATGCATAAGGGGGCACATATGTCTGGAGTTCATTTGCAATGGCTGGAGGCCCTGGCATGCCCATTCTCTCTCTCCCTCTCTCTGCCTTTCTCTTTCTCTCTGTTTCTCTCTCTCTGTCACACACACACATAAATAAAAATAAAGGTTTTTTTTTTTTAAAAAAGCAGGTCCCAAGATCAGTAAAGAGACTAAGTAAGAGCAATCAATAGAGAGGGACACCTGAGGTTCCCTTCAGGCCACTGCAGGCAAGCACCCCACGCAACAGGTGAGCGCATGGGGCGCCATATAGGCACATACACATGCAAACATCCCACACGTTACACACACACACACACACACACACACACACACAAGGAAGAGGAAGAGGAGGGAAAGGAAGAGAAGGAGGAGGAAGAGGAGGAAGAGAAGCTGTGCCTAAGCTGAAGGCAGAAGGATTGGATAGGAGGGGACAGGAGGGGGTGCCGGCTCGGGGGACTAGCATCGGATCTGGAACATCCTCTCTGCCATTTGGGATGCAGAGACAGCTGCCGGGAGACAGCCCCAATTAGCATCGCCTTCAGAATACAGAGGAGGAAAGAGGCGGATGAAGAGTGGCTGGGAGAATTAGCATCTTTAAGTAAGAGACATAAGTGTAATGGGAACAGCGACATTCCTAAGTGGCTCATCCCAGACTGTTCCGCAAAAATGGGAGTGTTAAATATACGCCAAAGCGGAGGGGAGAAGGAAGGCACGAAGGAAAGGAATGTGGCTGTGTACCTGCGGCTGGTTCTCAGGCGTGTTTGGAAACTACCAAATGACCATTTCTAAATGTTGTGTTAAACCTCACTGCAACTTGCTCAGAGTTCAGTGGAAGCCATGTCTTCCACACCCAGGATGAGGACGGGAGCGTGTATTCCTCCTAGCAGAGGAAGGCTGTGGAGGGCAAGTATCCCTCTCTCCAGATAAGGGCAGCTTCTGTAATGTCAAGCCTGCCACTTCCGTAGCACCAGCCAACTAGGATGTCCAGCGCCAGTACAGATTGCTTTTGGCACAGACAATGCTTATTTCCCAGGAGGATCCTAAGTCCTCGGAGACAGAACACTGCCCACTCAAGGTCCTTCTACTGCCTTAGCCAGTGAAACCAGACAAGATCTTCCTGGTGGGCTGTTCCGTGAGCACCTTGCAAGGCAGCCACTAAACCACTGTTCAGTCCTGATGGGTAAGAAAAAGCCACTTAGGGGTTTCGGAGAGGGCACAGTGGGTAAATGCTTCCCACACAAGCATGAGCACCCAAGTTTAGATCTGCAGCAGTCATGCCAAAGCTTGGTGTGATGCACCCCTGTACCTCCAGCCCTGGGCGGCTGAAACAGGAGGGGCTTCAGGGTTCTTCAGAGTCCTCCACAAGATGCCTCATGAGCAAGCTCTCTTGGCTCCCACAAGGCAGCACCATTTTCCTACTCTTCCTACATGGTCTTTTGTGAGGCACTCTAATGTAGCAACGTCCCCTGCCCCATCTGTGCCGCTCATAAATTATGAGACTTCTGTCCTACCTCCCAAGGGTGTTCCTTCTTACTCAGGTCACAGCCATCCCTGTCCTCTGACATCGCCCTGGTTTCTGCCATGTTTGAGCTGTGGTGAGCAGGCATTACCCTGCTGGCATCCGCTGGGCCATGTCCTGCTGGAGCCCTCACCGTGAGCCAGCTCAGCTTCTGCCACTGGGAGGTCTGTGACGTCCTGCGCAGGTCCCTCTCCCATGAAGCCTAAGCTTTGCGTTCATAATGCTGGTCCTTCCTCCATGTGTGAAACAAAATCAGGGCACAGAGAAGACTGTGGAAGAGACAAAATGAGCCCTAGAGTCAGAACCCCCTTCTGCCTTCCACTGTTCGCTGGTCCCATATCTCCCTAGTGCCCACTTCTTTGTCTTGGATGAGTTTGATTATGAGGTGCTTCATGGGCCATCATGCCCAGTCACCACCATCCTTAGGCCCTCTGGGTGGGGCTCAATCTTCAAGCAAATGCCACTGAGTTCAAGCTGATACACACACACACCAGCAGTAGTCTTAATGCCATAACATTAAGAGTGAATGGAGCCCGGGATGGTGGTGCACACCTTTAACCAAAGCACTTGGGAGGCAAAGGTAGGAGAATCACCATGAGTTTAAGGCTGCCCTGAGACTACTGAGTAGTCAGCCTGGGCTAGAGTAAGACCCTACTTCAAAAATAAAATAAAATAAAATAAAATAAAATAAAATAAAATAAAATAAAATAAAATAAAATAAAATAAAATAAAATAAAGAGTGTACGGGACACATTGCATCCCGGCCTCATTCAGTTCTCCCAGTGATTCAGGAACAGTGTCTGGACTGGTCTGTTCTACTAACAATGGCCTACTGAGAGGCTAACCTTATGGCTGCCCACAATGTGACCATTTTCTGCCCACAGTGTCCGGTACCCACCATCTGCCCACAGTCTGCACACAGTGTACCCACTATCTGCCCACAGTCTGACCATGGTGTACCCACCATCTACCCGCAGTCTTTTCAGCATCTGTGTAAGGTTGGAGCAGGGGAGGAGGCGTAAGGCCAGGTGAGGTGTCTTGTGAATCTCAGAGGAGAGAAATCAGTGTAGACACCAGAACGATACCAGAAGTCACCCAGCTTGCTTCCTGTGCTTTAAGCCCAGAGTCTGTACATCAGGACCACTGCAAAGTGAGCTACAGCAAGATGGACCCTGTGAATGGTGTATGTTGTGAAGCTACCCGACGGCCAGCAAAGGGCGGGTCCCTTTGTGAAGGTAGAAATGATTGTATCTTTTTCCTCTTTCTAGCCCCAGTTTTCTCTCATAGGTCAACATGTCCAAAGCGTGTGAGGATTCCCATGTCCACAGACCAGTCATCCTGCCAGGCTTTTATCTCTGAGGTGACCTTAAGAAACTCTTTTAGGGAGGCCATCACTGTCCCCCTGAATTTTCACTTCAAAGTTCTTCAAATGTACTAAATGGGACAAAAAGTTCTTCAACCCTTTAAAATATCAACTATCCTGGGTTCTCTTTTATCCTTGAACTCTGAAAATGAAGCTTCTATGTCCTTTTCTTCAGAAGTATTAAAATTGAAGGATAATGGTGTAGACTGTTTGGGTTGACTTTTTTTTTTTTTTTTTTTTTTTTTTGGTAGTTGGCTGGAAAATCATGACAATCATTTTACCCAGAAAGCTCCGTGAAAGCATTTAGAGTATTTCTCATTGTAAGTCTGACCCAGGGAAGAGCAGGTTTCTGCTCTCCGTCCCATGAGGTGAGGAAGTCACTCCTGTTTCTGGTCCTGTTTGAGACCCTCCTGGTGGTGAGAGGGCACAGGTGTTTAAGTACGAAAATCTTTAGACAAAACCGCAGCTCTGGACTCTAGATTCTCTGGGAATCTAGAAACACAAATAGAAACAAGCTGGGCTGGGAGATGGCTTGTTTAGCAAAGGGCTTGCCATGCAAACATGAGGGCCTGAGTTCAATGCCCAGAACCCACGTAAAATGCCATGTGTGGTGGCACATCTCTGTAATCCCAGTGGTGGGGAGGCTGAGACAGGAGGACCCTCGGGGCTTGCTGGCCACTAGTCAAGCATGATTGGTAAGCTCCAAGCCAACGAGAGATTCTATATTAAAGGTGCTTCCAAAGATAGCATCCAAAAGTATCCTCTGGCCTCTGCATGTACCTGCATACATTCACACACAAATATCACTTTGGGTTAAAGAAGCTTCTCTTTTCAGATGGCAGTGACCACTGGGATGACTCAAAAAGCACCATGGTGCTGAGAAGTGACAGAGTGCTCAGCACTGAGACAGCTCTATAACACCTTCCATGGTTCGTGGTCCATTGTGGAAGATATGGCAGAAAGAATGCAAGAGCCAAAGGAAGGATAGGACTCCTTACAATGCAATCTTTCAGGCACAAATGGCCTGGATATCCATGACCTCACAGTGCCTGACACTACCTACACAAGACCATAATAATGGGAGGAAAAGATGATGACATCAAAATAAAAAAGAGGCTGATTGAGAGGGGATATGATTGAGGGTGGATTTGTGAAGGGGAAAGTGGAAGAGGGGAGAGAATTATCAAGGTTTATCGTCTATGCTTATGGAAGGTGTCAATTAAAAAAAAAAGTTTTAAAAAGAAAGAGGAAGAAATGCACATTGGGAGAATGTTGAGGGTGTGAGGGTGTCGGTTATCATTTCTAACGCACCAAGCACTGGGTGGGGTTGTGTGTACATAATACAATGAAAGCTTCACATCCACCTTTGACCTATTTGTTCTGTATTTTATAAATGAAAACGTCAAGACTCAAAAAGTTTAAACCAAGGCCTGGTAGTGCCTCTCATGACCCTGGCAGGTGTCCTGCAAGGTCCCATCCCATAGGAGAGGCTGAACTGGAGATGGGCAGGAAGGTGCTTCATTGGCTGTTTTCTGGAGGCAGCACTGAGGGTCCAGCCCGGAGCTGTATGTTGCACCGTCGTGTCTCCTCAAGGCTGAAGCCCTGATCCCAGCAAGTGACAGAACGACTTGCCTATGGCTTCTTATCTTTCATCACCTCCTGACACAAACACTTTTTAATCAGAAAAGACAGCATTCCTGCCTGATGAGAGCTTGCCAAAATGAAAATGAGAGATAGACACCACAAATCTGGCAAGCGTCCCCAAGGTGGGAGACAGCTCATGCGTGGCTCTGCACATCGATCGCCAGGGACGTCGTCATGACTCATTCCGCCACTGGCTGCACAGAGCGTGAGAGGTGCCCACGGCCCCAGCCGTCCTGCCCTCACTGGAGGCCCAGACCCCCAACAAACCTGCTCTTTCAAAGGGACACTGATTTCACAGCCGACCGAAGGAAACACCCTTCTACATTCAAGCTTGTGCTCCTCCAACAGCCCACTGCAGGAGAGCCTAGTCTAAAATGAAGTGTGTTGAAGGGCTGGTGCAAAGCAGAGTGTTTAAGACTGTGCTTCGGAGCTGCGGCGATGGCTCAGTCAATCCCACCCTTGTCTCGCAAGTACGAGCACTTACCTTCAGTCACCAGGACTCACATAAAACTTCCGGGTGTGGTGGCACGTGTTTGCTCATCACCCCAGAGCAGGGGAGGCAGGCATAATCCCTGGAGCTTGCCCACCAGCAAGTCTAGTCTACTTGGAGGGCTCCAAGCAAGTGAGAGACTATGTCTCACAAAAACCAATGGTGCCTAAGGAATAACACCTGAGATTGACCTCTGGCCTCCACATGCATGTGCACACACGTGCTAGTGTACTGCATACACACATACAAACAGTCACACACATGAATACTCACATATGCACATAAGACCATCTGTTGACATACCACTTCTAAATGAATTTCCTTGGGTCCAGGGCTGTTGAAGTCACACACAACTGATTTAACCGTTGCCCATAGAAAGAGTGGTGAAGCTTTATCAATGCATAGTGTATTCATGTCACAGTTGTTTGTGTACATAAGTGTCCACATAATTTGGGGAGAAGCAGGCTGACATTTGCCTTTGAACGATCTTTGAAGAAAGGATTTGCTAAGCACACAGGATAATTAATATTGCATGGAAAACATCCAATTTGAATACTTCCATTCAATCATTCTCATTTATTAATTAAATAGTAACCTAAAGACATCTGTCTCTTACGGTCTTGTTTCTGTAACTGAAGAATGCTATGTTTTCTTATCAATAAACAATGGAATTTCTTTTAAGAGTTTCAAGTGTAGTTGTTTTTCACCAGCTGTTTTCAACAGTCTGCTACGGGGTTGGAAAAGAAAATTGGAACAGTGAGACAAGAGAAGGAGAAGCAGGTGGGACAGTAGGCTGGAGACTCTGATCCCAGCCAGGTGGGAAAGACGATGGAGAAGTGTGGGTGCGGGCGCTGCGCCCGACAGACAGCCATGGACCCCGAGGACGGGCTGCGGCTTTCACCAGAGCATGTGAGGACACTGTCTCTGTTTGTTCTAGACTGTTTGAAAATCCCACTGAGCCCCCACCAACTGCTCAGAGCTCTTTTCCAAGCTGTTGGTTGGATGACATTTTTCCTAACCTTTTTAGCAAATGTGAGGGTGAGGACCATGCTGCTTGGCTGCAAGACTACATTTTCAGGGAAAGCAGATAGAAAGAGAATTACTTTAGAGCCTTCAGCAAACAATGCTAATAGCCCTGATCCCGAAACATAACCAAAATTATACCCGAGGCATCTAGTGAGGTTGGGTCATGCCAACCTGAACAGGAAAACTTCCAATGAAGGCCATCCACGCCCCCTCAGTTGCAGCGCCCCCTGCAGACGAAGGAATGTGAACCACCTCTAGAGCCCCTAAGAGGCAGAGCTCATGCTCAGGAACTGGCTGCGCTTTCGTTTCCAATCTGTCCTCAAAGGCCCCATGGTCCAGACTGATGCTGGCAGACTCCAACTGCCAAGGCTGTCCTCAGTACAAGGTCCAGGCAACCTTGAGGACAGGCATTAGGTACAGGAACACCAAGTGAACACTGCAAACGCTTAACAATGCCGCCTCCCCAAAGCGGCTCCCCACCCCCCAGAGCAGGCAGGCAGAGTTGCACGGACACCCCATGACTATGGCCAGATGAAACCTCAGATGTCCAACTGTCTTCACAGACAGCAATGAACGCAAGTACCACGGGAGTCTGCCAGGACTGTAGAATATGGGGACAGGACTTGCTGTGTGCTGGGGACTAAAGGTTGGTTTGGGACAACTAAAAAAATCTAGAGGAGCTGTAGGAATGGCTTAGCAGTTAAGACACTTTGCTAGCAAAGCCAAGGGACCCAGAATCAATTCCCCAGGACCCATGTAAAGCCAGACGCACAAGGTGGTACATGCATAGGGCATTCATTTGCAGTGGCTGGAGGCCCTGGCGTGCCCCCCTTCTCTCTCTCTCTTAAATAAATAAATAAATAATATTTTTTAAGTTCTGGAGGGGGTGGTGGTAAGGGTTTACAATGCAAGCATGTACTGAACTATGACAAGGATTATGACATGTACATCTTACCATAATTTTTAAAAATGAAAAAACAACTTCAAGAAAAGTATGACCACTTAAACTGAAGCATGAATGAGTGACATTTATCTGGCTTATAGGGGACTTTCCCTTCGTGCTCCTTGTTAAGAGATGTCACACCCACAGAAGGCTGCTCCTCCAGCCTCAAGTACCATTTGTTGAATGATGAGTTCCAAACTAATTGTAGCACTTCTAGCAAATCAAGCGACACCACAATGTTTTCTGGAGAGACTCATGAGATGGGCGAAGTGGCCATACGTGTCCCACTACCCTGGGCTAAAGGCTTGTGAGCTACACCAGTTAGTGACGCGGCCAGAACGTGTAGAAGGGCACATCAAACAGTTCCCCACACACTTTTGGACTTGGGATGCCAGAAATATAGTTTTCACTTATCTGAAAGTAACATATTTCTCTGTAATATCCTCTTAAGCTATTTTTTTTTCTGGTTTGGGATCCGAAAAGGTTTTCCCCATTGGGCAATTGAAATGAGACAGTTCAAATAGAACATTTGCCAAGTGCATAATTCATTTAGTGTCACAAAGATTAAAAAGCCCAGTTCTCCCCTTCAGACCCTTAGGAAGTCGAAGTTGGGGGAAAGTATCTGGAGTATTCTGTGCACAGGAACTCAGAGGAGAGAAGACACGAAGAAGGACTGGGAGGGGCAAGGATGGGTGTGGAATTTAGAGAAGGAAGAACCTCAGGCCCCAACTCAAGGTCACACAAGCAGATTTCTTTGCATCACCTAGAGAGAGGGGACCTTGGCCAGGTCCAGAAGCTGGGGTATGACCCCTCAGAAGAAGCAAGGGAATCAAATGATGCACCTCCCCAGGGTGCAGCACCCCCAGAAGATGTGCTCCTGCAGTGGTGCAGCAGGTCAAAGGAAGCCGTTGAATGCAAGCAGAATTCCCTCTTGGGAGCCGAAAACATCGCTTAGCCATTAAAGGCAAAGCCTGACGGCCCAGGTTTGATTGTAAAGCCAGATGCACAAAGTGGTATATACATCGGGACTTCACTCGCAGTGATAGGAGTACCTGGTGCTCGCCCCATCTCTCTCAAATAAATAAAAATAACTTTAAATAATAATTCTTGGATGAGAGGGATGGCTTAGCGGTTAAGGTACTTGCCTACAAAGCCAAAGGACCCAGGTCCAATTCCCCAGGACCCACGTAAGCCAGATGCACAAGGGGGTACACATGCATCTGGAGTTCATTTACAGTGGCTGGAGGCCCTGGTGCTCCCATTTCTCTCCTCTCTCTCTCTCCCTCCCGCCCTCCCTCTCTCTGCCTCTTTCTCTCTCAAATAAATAATATTATAAAAAGAAAAGAATTCTCTCCCATAGCCTCACTGGATGTCACGGACTTGTGTAAGTATGCGTGTTATGCACAAGTACATATTGTATCCAGTCCCCACAACATGTGTAGACAGATATCTGTGCAGTTTGATTGGGCTAGATCCATTTCCTGAAGTCATCACTTCTCTTATTTTGAGAATTTATCCTTCACAATGGAAGAAACAGCCCCTCTCTGGCACCCCTCTTGGGAGAGCTTGCACAATAACCTCCTTCTAGCCAGCCAAGCGGGAATGAGCACAGCGTTTGCAGATGCTGGGGTCCCCAGAGTCACCTTTCCTCACGACAGGATGCGGGCACAGAGTGAAGACAGCCCTCACACTCCCAGCAGGCCTCAGGTTTACAGCCCCGTGCGGTGCTTCAGAGAGACCCTGGCCGGTCTTCTTCAGTGGAGGCGCTCTCAACTCATCTGCTCTCTCCTGGGCCTTCAAACTTCACTGTGAATGCAGTCCCCCACGCCAGCCGGCTCACCCAGAAGGGAAAGATCAGGAAAGAAGTCTAAGATCAGAATGAGCTCATGGTTGGCAATGCCCCTGGGATTCATAGCAAGCAGCCACCGCAAGGAGGGGTGAGGGGCACAGCCCAGGGCAGGCAAGGACCTGATCAAGATCCTAGACGCACAGAGGATCCCCAGAGAGCATCAGAAGGAGACAGCCAGGCCCTGGCACAGCCACTGTGTCTTAGGGACCATCACCTACCCTTACTGCCTCAACATTCTTAACATTCGAGTTTGAATTCCATCAAAAGTAAATAGGGGACTTGAAAGTTAACGATAAAACAATACACAATGTTAGCTACAAGCAGAGACATAGGTATTCTCAAGTGAAGTGGTAAAAGTGTCAAAATTTTTTCAGTCAAGTTAGCAACATGAACTTGTGAGCTGGAGGCGCTTACAAGTATGCTGGCAGCTGCCGGGGCAATTCCGCCTGGAGGAGTTTATCATAGCACAAAGTCAGAGACACATATTAAGTGCATACAGAGCAGGGTGTGGTGGCACACACCTGTAATCCCAGCACTCAGGAGGCTGGAACTGATGAGTTTGAGGCCAGCCTGGACTACACACTGAGTTCCAGGTCAGCCTAGGCTACAGTGAGACCCTACCTCAAAAACATAAATAAAAATAATAAAAATAAAACAGGACTGAGCCGGGCATGGTGGCGCACACCTTTAATCCCAGCACTTGGGAGGCAGAGGTAGGAGGATCGCCGTGAGTTCGAGGCCACCCTGAGACTTCATAGTGAATTCCAGGTCAGCCTGGGTTAGAGTGAAACCTTACCTCGAAAAACCAAAAAAATAAAAAAGAAAAAGAAAATTAAACAGGACTGGAGAGATTGCTTAGTGGTTAAGGGCCTTGCCAATAAAGCCAAAGGACCAAGGTTCAATTCTCTAGTACCCACAGAAAGCCAGATGCACAAAGTGACACATGAATCTGGAGTTTGTTTGCAGTGGCTAGAGGCCCAGGTACATCCATTCTCTGTGTGTGTGTGTGTGCCTCTTGCTCTCTCTCAAATAAATAAATTAGTTTTTAAAAATTTAGAAACACATACAGAGACACTATTCAAATTATAATACTGTCATTCTTTAGAAATAGTTAAAGGTGTAGAAATAATTCGTGATATAAAAGTTTAACACTATGAAATATAAAAGTGCTTACCCAGCATGACTCTAATTTTATGTAAATATATACTACTACCCAAGAAGTAAATGCACCACTAGGAAACAAACCGAAAGAAAATACTGAAAAATGTCAGTGGTGTCTCTGGTTATTGAGGCTTTTGTTTGTTTTTTTATTTCCATATTCAGCATTCTCTAAAATTCTCACTTCAATAATAAGAATGTGCTGAAACTGTAATGAGTTGGGCCATCCTATCAGGTTCTCACATTGAAGACTTGGTCCCCAGTTGGCAGTACTTTTTGAGAAAGTTCTAGAAACGTTAGTTGCGGCCTCTAGCTGGAGGAAGAAGGTCACTGAGCATGTCCTGGGGGCTCTAATTTGCCTCTGGCCCTTTCCTGTTGCTCCTTTCTGCTGTCAGGTGGCCATAAAGTGAGAGGCTCTCCCCAGCACGCCCTTCTGCCTGGCATCACATCCGGATACCCCCAGACCATGGGCTGAAGCCTCCGTAACTGCCAAAGCATCTCGCTCCTCCCTCAGGTGGTTCATCCCCGGCACTTTCTCACAGTGCTTCCCGCCAGCACTGAATTCTCCTGTAAAGGAGGGGAATGGATCACGATCCGTAAAGCCACGCCAGTAGCTGTTAGTGCAGGGCCTTGTGCTCCAGTGACACGCACTGTTGACCCGTGCTGAGTCAGGGTGCTCCCGCAGGCAAGCCCCGGGCTGGGGTGGCCCGTTTGGCACACGCTAGTGCAGGGAATGGGTCTAGCTCGTGTCGGTTAGGGTCAGCACTATCCACAGTCGTTCCTCCAGGCTCCCCTGTGGTTCGCCCGCACTTGGGCCTGAGTCCTCACCCCCATCCCCCGAAGCACATCAGAAGGAGAGTCCACAACGCTGAGCTCCTGCCTTTGGGCCTCCCAGACTCTCCCACTGGGGAAAGAGACTCCTCAGGCCTAAGCCAGCTTCGTGGAAAGAGAGCAGCCGGAGCGAGGCAGGGAGAGACATGCGTGGATGGGCACCAAGGAAGCCCGTGTCTCGGGCATCCTCCCCATGACCTCCATGGGGCGCTGCCATAGAGGAGGAGGTCCACTTGGCTTCCCAGCAAGAGGAGAGCTTAAGGAAATCCTTCTGGCTCCTGGTTCCACGTGTATTTTCCCTCCCTTTAGAAGAAAAGATGAAGAAAGAATGGCCAAAATGGCCAGTGAATGACACAGCAAAATCCACCCCCCAGCAATCCTAGCTGAGTGGGTCTGGGCATCTGGACAGACCACATGTAGTTCTGACAGGTCCAGCCTTTCACACTGTGTACCAAGCAGGCTAGGCAGGCGTCCTCCCTGGGGGGCAAGAGGAAAGCAAGCTCCCGGTCAGCACCCTGTCCAGCCTGTTCTCCTCAACCCTGCTTCTCTTACTAAAATCCATGTAGTCTGGTCTCCAGCTAGCTCATGTCTTTGCGGCTATAGTCTACTTGTCAGAGCCACCAGAAGGAGAAGGCTAGGTCGTGGGCATCAGGCACTACTGACTACCCGCCACCTGCCACCATGTGTAACGCATACAGTGGGCGGCGTTACAGCTGGGGAGACAGCCCAGTTGGTCAAGCGCCTGCTTCACAAGCATGAGGACTCGAGTTCAAATTTCAGCAACCACATAAAATGCCAGGTGTGGCAGTGGTGTGCGCCTGTGATCCCAGCGCCGCGGAGTAGGAGCCAGTGGGCCCTTGAGCTCTCTGGCCAGTTAGTCTGGCTTAACTGGTGAGATCCAGCCAATGAGAGACTCTGTCTCAAAGACAGAAATTCAGGGTTCCTGAGGAAGAACACCTAAGGTTGTCCTCCGGCCCCCACATGCACAAGCACATACTTCACACACACACACCCACAAATAGACCTGTAAACATAAACTCGCATGCAAAATATTACACTACCATATTGCCTTTATGCATTTATTTAGATTGCATGCATAATACTGCCTCATATATTTATTGTGTTACATTTGTATGCAAATATGTAATTCTCATGATAAATATTGGCAGTGGTAATATATAAACATGCAAGGAACAACACAGGAAGTTTTAGAAGATAGGATTTTAGGGATGGGGAGATAGTTCAGTAGGTAAGTACCTTGCTTGCAAATCTGCTGGCCTGGGGTTTGGTTCCCCAGTACCCATGTAAAGCCAGATGCACAAAGTGGCACATGCATCAGAAAGTTTGTTTGCAGTGGCAAAAGACCCTGGTGCACCCACATTCATGTTCTCTCTCTCTCTCCCTGCAAATAAATAAATAAAAATGCTTTTTAAAATAAGGTAGGATTTTAACCAAATAACACAGAAATGCACCCAGATATTCTTTGCATCTGGCTAGAAAACAATCCAAAGAGAGAAATATGAAAGTAGAGGTTCCCACAGGCTTCTGGGACATCAGATTGCTCTTAAGAAGTAGCCCTTGGGCTGGAGAGATGGCTTAGCTGTTAGGGCATTTGCCTGCAAAGCCAAAGAATCCTGGTTCGATTCTCCAGGACCCACATAAGCCAGATGCCCTAGGGGCACATGCATCTGGAGTTTGTTTTTTGCAGTGGCTGGAGGCCCTAGCCTGCTCATATTCTCTCTCTCTCTCTCTCTCTCTCTCTCTCTCTCTCTCTTTCTCTTCCTCTCTCTCTCTCCCTCCCTCCCTCCCTCTTTCTCTCTCTCTCTCAAACAAATAAATAAGTAAAATATATTTTTATAAAAAGAAGTAACCTGTAACAAATTAAGCTCAAATGATCAGAAGCTGGCAGATCATGTTCTCACTGCATCAAACAAAAGACCCAACATTTACAAAAATAATAATAATAATAAGGTTCTTGGCAAACTCATTTTAGTCTGTTGAACTCAAGCATTTGGAAAATAGTTTGATTAATTTTACCAACTGGAAACCCTGCCAATTTTCTACTGTCCCCGGGTATTGACTAGCGTTTTTCCAGATTGCATTTTCTATCTGTATTTCTAGACGTCCTTGGCCACTCTGCTGGTAATTATCTGAGTGCTTCATGAGCACGGTGGTAGCACTCCTCGTTCTTTGAACATTAGTCCAATGTCACACTGACTTTTGCACATGTCACAAAATTCTCTCAAGAACATCATTCCCGTTCATATTAATATTGCCTTAGGAGAATATACCAGCCCCTTCGATGGCTTAGAGAGATGAAAGGATTTCACTAAAACTAAATGGCCAGGAGAAAACACAGAACATGGAGTAGCATCCTGGTCTTGGGGCTGGGAAGCTGGCTCGGTTCGTAAAGCGTTCACTGCATGGCGCGAGGGCCTAAGTTCAGATGCCTCAGATCCCCGTGAAAGCGGACGCGGCAGCCCTGGGGAGATGGAGACAAGACGATAGCTCTGGGGGTTTCCAGCTGGCTTCTCCAGTGCAATCAGTGAGCTTCAGGCTCAATGAGAAGACAGCTGGCATTGATGCCTGACCCCCACATTTGCATGCCCAAACATGCATACATAGCAACACACATGCACACACGCACACACATGAACATGCATGCATACCTGCAAAAAAACACTCATACAAAAAAAAAGGATAAAGAAAGAAACCTAGGTCTTCTGACTTGGAACGTATTGCACACCATTGATGTAAGGAGCATGCTAAGCTCCAAGCCTCTCTCACCAAGCTCTTCCAAAGAGGGGCCCGTGTGAGGTGCTTGCTGGAGCCAGTGCAATCTGGGAAAGCAGAATAGAGCCTAGAAGACTCAAAGATAGCAATTAAACATCCTCCCATTCTTCGGACGCTGCTTTGATCTTGACTGGATTTGTGCTTCCTCCTTCTTTCAAAAATTACTTTTTGGGCTGGAGGGATGGCTTAGCAGTTAAGGTGTTTGCCTGCAAAGCCTAAGGAACCAGGTTCAATTCCCCAGGATGCATGTTAGCCAGATGCACTAGGGGGTGTATGCGTCTGGAGTTCATTTGCAGTGGCTGGAGGCCCTGGTGTGCCCATTCTCTCACTCTCTCTCCCTCTTTATCTGTCAAACAAATAAAAAGATAAAAATAAAATAGTTTTTTAAAAAAATAACTTCCACTGGGCATGGTGGCTCACACTTTTAATCCCAGCACTCAGGAAGCAGAGGCAGGAGGATCTCCATGAGTTCAAGGCCACCCTGAGACTACATAGTGAATTCCAGGCCAGCCTGGGCTAGAGTGACACCCTACCTCGAAAAACCAAAACACAAAAAAAATTTTAAAAGCTTTTTCCTATTTGAGTCCTAAATATAGAAATAGGGTGACTCATCCCCACATAAACAGAAAGGCATTAAGCATGATAATATACATGTGAAGAAAATAACCAATCACGTATGAGAATAGACACATGAAGAAAACCAATCACAGTGCAGCTACTGACTGAGCAAAAGGTGCTGACAACATAGGCCTGTCCCACGTTTATACGTCCCTTACTCCAAGTAAATGATAAGGTAATTAGGCCATTTTTGCAATACCTCCCAATCTAGTATTCAGCCATTTAATTAATGTTCTGTTTACCCCCACTTCCCAATCATTAATAAAAATGTTTAACAGAACAGAGTGTAACAATAATCTGTATGGAAAACATCCTGCTTTCTTCCCTTCATGTGATCATTCCTCTGTCCCATTCATAGGCCCAATGTAAGAAGGCTCCAAGATGTCAAGAGTCACCATTTATTCTAAATCCCCAGAATAATCCACCATATGGCTTCACAATTTGGTTGCAACGTGCGAGGTGCTGTAGCTATGGATCACTTGGCCAGGGGTACGAAGAAGCCACTTGTAAATAGCCCATCACTGGAGTAAAGGGGCAGTTAAGGGCATTTCCCAAGAAGTCTTAGCTCCATCCCACCCATTGCCAAGAATTCCTGCCCAAGTCTGGGGTCTAAGTATGAATAGAAATGGAAAAATCCTAAAGACTGTGGGACCCAACACAACATCATTCCAGACTTATCCCTCTAACAAGATGTAAATTAAGGAGCTGGTGAGATGGCTCAGTGTTCGGAGAAGCACCTTGCACGCCAGCAGGAGGGCTTGAGTTTGGATCCCCAGCTCTCACATGAGACACCAGACATGGTCGAACATGCCTGTAATCCCGGCAGTAGAAAGGTGAAGACGGGACCCTTGGGGCTCACTATCTAGCTCATCTAATGGAACTGGTGACCTCTAGGTTCAGTGGGAGAGCCTGGATCAGTGAGCAAGGAGGAGAGAGACTGAGAAAGACACCTGACATTGAACTCTGGCCTCCACATGGTGCACACACATGCACATGTGCACCTGAGCACACGAGAGGAGCCCTGCAAGCTCTGGAATCATAGAGATTCCAGCTCAAAACAAGACCAGGGGGCTGGAGAGGTGGCTTAGTGATAAGGCACTTGCTTGTGATGTCTAAGGACCCAGGTTCAATTCTCCAGTTCCCATGTAAGCCAGATGCACATGGTGGCGCATGCATCTGGAGATCGTTTGCAGTGGCTAGAGGCCCTGTAGTGCCCATTCTCGCTCTCTCTCTCCATCTCTAATAATTTAATAAAATCAATTCAAAACAAAAAACAAGACTAAGCATAAGAGTGATGGAACATCTGAAATTCACTTCAGCCACCAAAGTGATTACCCTCTGCTGCAGGAAAGCATATGGGGTCCACAACCACCCCCACACACACACCACATATTACAAAGATAAGTTTATTAAGCTGGGCATGGTGATGCATGCCTTTAATCCCAACACTCAGGAGGCAGAGGTTCACCGTGAGTTTGAGGCCACCTTGAGACTACACAGTGCATTCCAGGTCAGCGTGGGCCAGAGTGAGACCCTTCCTTGAAAAAAAAAGATAAGTTACTTTATTAATCAATAACACATAACAAAAAGGACATTTTCAATATAGAGTATTTTAAAAATTTGGTCATTTTTATTTATTTATTTGAGAGCAACAGAGAGAAAGAGGCAGAGAGAGAGAGAATGAGAGAATGGGCATGCCAAGGTCTCCAGCCACTACAAATGAACTCCAGATGTGTGGACCCCTTTGTGCATCTGGCTAATGTGGGTCCTGGGGAATTGAGCCTCGAACCAGGGTCCTTAGGCTTCACAGGCAAGCACTTAACCGCTAAGCCATCTCTCTAGCCCCAATATAGAGTATTTTAAAACCTCCAAGTTTTACTAAATATTTGCTTTCTCTTGCTTTTCTTGGAGGTACAAATTAGTGCAGGTGTCTGATACAAAGATGGCTTCTTCTGAACAGCCTTTCCAGATAACCACGAGGCTCAAGTTTCCTTTCTAGAAAACAATGTTCAAATTGAGCATGGCCCCTAGAGGAGACCTGGTTTTCTCATGGTTTATCTGAAACGGAGGCTGTGCAGGGAGATGAAGGAGTCAGAGCACAGGAGGAAGGGAGCTAGACAGGGCCACCAGCTCACATTTGTGAGTCCCAGGATGCAGACCAAACGTTGTAAAAAAACTTACATAAGAAAATTCAGAGGGCTGGAGGGATGGCCTAGCAGTTAAGATGTTAAGATGTTTGCCTGCAAAGCCAAAGGACCCAGGTTTGATTCCCCAGGACCCACATAAGCGAGATGCACAAGGGGGTGCATGCTTCTGGAGTTCATTTGCAATGGCTAGTGCCCATTCTCTCACTTTCTCTCCCGCTCTCTCTCTCTCTCTCTCTCTCTCTCTCTCTCTCTCTGTCAAATAAATAAATTTAAAAGAAGAAGAAAAGAAAAGTCAGAAACACGGAAAGCTTTCTCTTGGGAAATTTCTGAACTTGTAAAATAAAAAAGTGAAGGTCACCGTGTTCTTTTTTTAGAGGCTCAAATCTTAACAGATCCAAATTCTACCTCAGAGAGGGGCCTTCCTATCAGGCATTTTAGATGTGGACTAATGTTAGCATTTTTCAGTGGATGGAGGATCTCACTTTCTGCCAAGGGAGCCAGCTTCATATCAAGATGACTTTGCTTGGTGAAGTTCCTTTTTACCTGAGAAATCAGTAAACTTGTGAACTTGCCATGCTATTGGAAAGAACTTGGACCAAAGCACACTCCATATTGGTCATGGAAGCTAATGGGAATTGATAAATTAATTCCTGCTCCACAGGGAAAGGCATATGCTCAGTTTTAGATTTCAATTGTATGAGAGATTACTTCTGCAATTCAGCCAGCAAGAGCATATATAACCATTTTTTTAAAATCCTATCAGAGTGTGACAAAATCAGAAAACTCATAGCTTTGTGGTGGTAACATAGGAATGCACACATTCTAAGAAGCCCTGTTTAGAGAATTCTGACATACAAGTGCAACCTGCACATTTGCAAGGCTCCTCTGAGAGTCTGGGATGCTCACATCGCTGCAATGAGGCTCACAAAACTCCCAGGAAATGCTCTTGCCTGAAAGGACCACACAGCACCAATCCTCCCTAGACTGCGTGTGCCTTTGCTAGTATTCTCTCATGAGCTCTTGACACCGAAATCCACTCTTCCAGGGCTTCCAGGTGTGAGAAACGGCCTCCAGGTCTTCGTGGCATGGGGAGGAGTCCCACGGATGGTTGCCGTAGCCTGCACACGCAGCCCATCTCCATCTCCCGGAGCTCTGCCATTCTTGCAGGGCTCCACGACACATCAAAGGCTGAGGGCAAGATGGGGCGCCCTGCTGCTGTGTGTACATCACAGCCCTTTCCCTCAGGGCCATTCCTAGGGACTCACACTTTCCCCCACACTCAGAAGAGGGCCTGGGGTTGAGGGGGATGGTCTTGTGCCACTGACACCCCTCTTGAATTAAGTTAGGAGGCACAGCAGAAAGCAAACCCGAGGTGACGTTTACCAAGTACTTCAGACACCCCAGGTCCCCCTGCACGCTCCTCCAGTGGGTGACGTCAGCCCTCAGCAGGAGTGATGACGCCCCACCCTGTAGGTGAGGACACTGAGATGAAGGGTGACGGAGACGGTCCCATGGGACACAGCTGCACAGGGCGCTTGGGGAAGGAGCCGCGGACCCAGCTTCCACCCTGCGTCCCCTAGTGAGTCTCTCATGTCTTGTTGACTCTGGCCATTTCTGCTTCACGACTTCCTAGCCAGGGCTACTTTCTGACAAGAGGGGGTCGCATTCCGCAGAGTGACTTCTAGGGCGACACGCAGCCCAGGTGTGACTAGTCCATGTTGTCAGGGACTTTTGTTCGTTTACATGGAAAGAAACCCACAGCGAGACCACACTGGATTTGCCCAGTGATCCTCAATCCCTGGAGACCAGACACGGCCATGCAGCCCTACTTAGCAGCAAATAACCTGTCGTGATGATCACACAAGTGCAATAGTTGCGCACAGCCATCGTGGGAAACCAACTGCTCTTGATTCGGCTAACTGATCCCCTCAGTGGTACAGGACCCATAGCTGGAGCTGGGAAACAAGTCAGAACCATATCCAAACATGAGCCTGCTCTCCACTATCAAGCTGCCACCAATCGCGGGCTATAAGAGGGCCTACACCTATTAAATTCTCTATAAAAAAGTAAGGGTTATCCCATTTGTCTGGTGTTTACTTTACTCTCCATTAGAGAATCTGCTTCTCTTTTTCAGATATATGCAGATCCTAAGGAAAGAATCAACCCATCATGCCTCAAAAGGGCCCCGGCTGAAACTAAGAATAATTGGCGAAACAAGCAAGGGTGCTGTTTTCCTGGTGAAGCGATACCAGCACAAGGGTGAAGGAGATCAACACAGAGAACAATCAACTCCTACCAAATCAGAGATCCAGAGACCCCCAACACCTCATCACTGAAGCAGACCAAAAATGAAGCCAACATGGCTCGGGGGAATTTTGCAGAAGAGGGGGCGGAAAGAATGTCAGAGCCACACATTGGGTCATGATGCGCAAAGACATTTATCTTACCCACACCTGTGGGCTAACTCCACAGTGCATGACCCATATGCCTCAACAAGGAGGGGCCAGAGGGAGGGGGATAGGACATGGCCAAGCCTAACAATGGTACCAACTTGACTATATTCACTGAGTACAAAACTAACTAATAAAAAAAAAAAAACACTTACGTAAAAACCTGAGATGACAGCTGGAGCCAGAGTGCGCCAGATCTGCTATCTTATCGCCGAGGTTGCATGTGGCTATGGAGGGACATTATGGTCGCAGTGGCAGAAGTACAGAACCATCCACTCTTGTAGAGAAGGGAGCAGAAGAGAGCTTGCTTCCTCCATACTATGCACCCCATCACTGGTGATTCTCTCACATGTGTGTGTGGGTGTGCACTCAAGCACGCATACTTATTCAAATTGGGTGCACACGTGAGTGTGAAGGTCAGAAGACAGCCTCAGGTGTTGTTCCTCAGGCAGAGCTGACTTTTTTTTCTTTCTCGGGAGCTCTCACTGGCCTAGAACTTGCCAGGGAGACTAGAATAGCTAGCCACCATCCCAGGAATCCTCCTGCCTCCACCTCCTAAGCACTATGACTACACCACACCCAGCTCTCTTACATGATTTCTGGGGATTGAACTCAAGTCCTCATGATGCAAGGCCAGAACATTGCCAACTGAGCTACCCCCCATTCCTCAGTGACTCACGCCACCACGTAGCCCCAGCTTTCCTATCTGACCTTGCACCTACATGGGTACAGTTTAGAAATGACAGAAGTCTGGGTGGAGAGATGGCTCAGCAGTTAAAGGCATTTGCTTGCAAAGCCTGACAGCTTGGTTTAGAATCCCCAGTACCCATTTAAAGTACTGCATGCTTCTGGAATTCATGTGCAGTGGCAAAGGACCCTGGTGCACCCATCCCTCCTCTCTCTGCTGGCAAATAAATAATTTTTAGGAGGTACAGAAGTAAAACTGCTCATGTCCATACATGGATATTCCAGGAATGTGCCCTGTTACAGGTTGGACCATAGTCCTCATAGACACCAACCCTCCCAAGGGCTTCTGCATCTCTTGATCGGGTCTTCATGCAAATGAGATCTTTCATGTTGTCTCTTGGTTGGAAAGAAATCAAGTAACAGATTATTTCCCTTCCACAGCTCAAAGCATGAAAATTAAACACACTCTGGGCTGAAATCCAGTAGCAAGACAAAAAAATGCTTAAGAGAGGAAGATCACATTTAAAATGTTAAAGGACACCACTTCTTCTAGATTTATAAGGTCTTTAAAGTTTGAAAGGACCCTAGAGATTATTAATCCAGCATGCGATTCTGTAGATCAAGGACACCAAGGCCCAATGTATGAAGCGAGTCCCTCAGCTGGAAAGCAGCAGAGGCGTCACTGAATGCTTCTTGTGCTCTGATATGAAGGTCACAGCCACAGGGCCACATTCCTGTCAGAAGAGATCAGGCATACAATGTCTGAGCCATGGCTACTTCTGCTAAGGACAATCCTTACTGACAAAAGTGTTACATGTCTATGTCATTTTTAAAATAAAATGTATATGATTTATTTATTTTCAAGCAGAGAGAGATAGAGGAGAGAACTGCAAACAAACTCCAGATGCATGTGTCCCTTTGTGCGCCTAGCTTTATGCAGGTACTGAGGACTCAAAGCTGGCCATCAGGCTTTGCAGCTTAATGGCTAAACCTTCTCTCCAGCCCAAGTGTTATATATTTATTAAGCAATTGTGATGTGCCCAGCAGCCCTAAGCATAAGAATATAATTTTCAGACGTATACGAATATTACATATGTTCCAGGCATGGTGGCACATGCCTTTAATCCCAGCACTTGGGAAGCAGAGGTAGGAGGATTGCTATGAGTTCAAGGCCACCCTGAGACTCCATAGTGAATTCCAGGTCAGTCTGGGCTTGAGTGGGACCCTACCTTATAAAACCAAAAAAGCATATATGTATATATATATATATATATATATACTATATATATATATATGTATATATATATATGTACATATATATACGAATATATATATGTATGTATGTATATATATATACATATATATATATATATATATATATATATATATATCATATGCAACTTTAACCCATGGATAGATCAAGATATAGGACTTTTCACATAAGAATTCCTTGTGCGCTGCGCATGATGGTGCACACCTTTAATCCCAGGACTCAGGAGGCAGAGATAGGAGGATCACCATGACTGAGTCTGAAGCCACCCTGAGACTACATAGTAAATTAAACTAAAAAAAAGAAAAAGAATCCCTTGTGCTACCCTTTTATTGAATGAAAACACACACATCCAGCATACATGGGAAACTGATGAGATCTGAATAAAGAATTCCCTGTATTTGAATTGTATCAATGCAAACTCCCAGCTGAGAAATAGTTATGCACATTGTTTGAACAATATAATGTCAGAGAGAATTGGAGGAAGCAGGGAGAAGTATATATGTGTCCATCTGTACTATTTTTATAAATACATGAGATTCTACAAGCTTTTTGTTTTAATATTTTATTTATTTATCTATCTACTTATTTGAGAGAGAGAAGGAGAGAGGCAGAGAGAGAATGGGCACACCAGGGCCTCTAGCCCTGCAAGTGAACTCCAGATACATGTGCCACCTTGTACATCTGGCTTACATGGGTCCTGGGGAATCAAACCTGGTTCCTTTGGATTTGCAGGTAAGTGCCTTAACCACTAAGCCATTTTTCAGCCCAATTTTTTTTTCAAAATATACCAAGTGTCAGAAATGTAATTTTCACTGGACATGACGGGACATACCTGTAACCTCAGAATTTAGGAGGTGGAGGCAGGAGAATCGGGAACGTAAGAGGAGCCTCAGCTGCGTGAATGCTGAGGCCAGTGTGAGCATCTAATCAGTTGCCCTCCACCTTATTTTTGGAGGCAGGATCTTTGGCTAAATCTAGAGTTCACCAGTTAAGTTAGACTAGCTAGCCAGTGAAACCTAGAAATTCCCTGTCTCTGCCTCCCCTGAGCTAGGATTAATCACGAACTGCCCTGCCCAGTTTTTATGTGGGTGCTGTGTGCTGGGGATCCAAACTTAGCTCACCGTGCTTGTATGGCAAGTACAGTGCACACTGAGTTGTGTTTGTCTCAGCCTCATTTGCTTTTCTAAGATAAAGACTTTATTATCCATGTCTTCCAGAGCAGGGACACGTAGGAGGGTTTTTTCTGAATACTTCTGCCTGGGTTCTGTGGGTCCAGTTGGAGGGAAGAATTACAGTCAGAGGGACTTTGGGAAGGGAAGGGCCCTAACGAGATGACTGTGGGGCTTCAGTGCATCAGCGCACTGACCTCAACCTGACGGAAGGGAAGAGAACACGGAGATTGTGGAGATCTACTCCCTCCATCTTTGAGAAGAGAAAGCCAAGCTCAACACAAAGGTAGCTGAGAGAAGAAACTACATGACTGCAGTCCCCTCAGGAGGCCGGGTGCGGGGGCTCTGGTCCTTAGTCACTGAAAACGCCCTCCCTTAAATGTCAGCATGTTCACATTAGGGAAGTGTCCTGGGGAGGGGGGAATAAGATACAAAAATCAGCAAATATTCCCACTCTTGCTTTTTCTTCCTAACGTTCTGTCATTTGCTGCATGTGTGAGACAGAGCTGATTTGTCATATCTGTATTTATCATTTTGTAGTTATAGTCCTTCTACTTCAAAACAAAAGAGGACTTGTGGAAACAGCAAATACACAGACGCTCACCTGAAAGTGGAAGAGAAGTGAGGGGAGAAGCAGGAAGGGGCATGGATCGCACATTGACGGGTGGTGGAGACAAGTCCAGACACTGAGCAGAGAGCTTGGCTCTGACCGTCGGAGATGCGGGCGCAGGTGGGAAGGTAGCTCAGTAGTCCACTCCCAGCAGTAGAAGGCACTTGTTTTTTGGTCTAAGGTTTCTTAAGTTAACTCAGAGATGAAGAAAGGGGAGGAACTAGACAACCAAAAACCAAACCCTCATTCTGTGTCTCACCAATAATGACAGTTGTCACCTGCAGGAAGTGTGGCAGGGGCAATCTTGACATGATGCCCCTGGAGTAAAACCTGTAGTTCAAGGGGGAATGCTCCTCAGACTGCCCAGGGTAGTTTATGCAAAGGCTCTGCCGTGCTCGGAGCCCAGAGAGGAGCCTCTGGGTGGGGGGAGGGAGCTACAGCAGGAGGTGAGGATGGTATGACCCAGAGGCAGGTACAGAACCTGGGCCCGGGGTCTGAGCTCATAGGCCCATTCTGGAAGAAGTGGACATGGCTGAAGGGCTGTGAAGGAGGAGTAAGGAGGCCTAGCCTACATTTCATGGAGCATGCTGGGAATGTACGTCATAGAAAGATGATAACAGAGGCCAACGCCAAGGCAGAGGGTTGGGAGATGGCTCAGTAAAATTTTAAGGACATGAGCTTGGACCCCAACCCCCACATAAAGGCTGTGGGTGGTGGCATGTGCCTATAATCTCCGTGCTATGGACACAGAGACACATAGGTCACTGGGGAAAGAAGGCTAGCTTGACTAGGAACTCAGTGAACTTGAACTCTGGACTCAGTGAGAGACACTGTCTCAATAAACACAGTAAAGAGTAACAGAAGGAGGTGCAGAGCACCACCATCCTTGTGCACAGGACACACACACACACACACACATACACACACACACACACACACAAGAAAAAAAGAAAGGTAGGGACACCAGTCATAACTCTGCAACCATTGCCTCACCATGTCTATGAACAGACACCTAAACCCCAAGGCATACATGGTGAGATCATGCTTCAAACCAGCTCAGTCTGCCTCCTCCCGCAGCCTGTGGCTAGTGACATTTCTCAAATCACCACAGAAGTACAGGCGTGCAGTCACACGTTTGTAGCACGTGCAGGCTTACAGACACTAGGCTGCTATTTCTTGTCCAGACCTTGTAGACCCTACCTGGCCCTCCTTGCCACTTGGAGGGGCCCTGGGCCCAAGGGTCACAGGATCTTGCTGCTCAATGGGCTAAGTCCCTGAGGACAAGTAGGACTCAGGAAACAGATTTATCTCACTCAGGGGAAGTCTCTCAAAAGCCTTCCCAGTGGAACTCGTTCAAGGGAGAACAAGAATACTCACAAAGGACAGTCCAGACGCGTGCACCCCCTTGTGCATCTGGCTAACGTGTGTCCTGGGGAATTGAACCTTGAACCGGTGTCCTTAGGCTTTCACAGGAAGCATTTAACCACTAAGCCATCTCTCCAGCCCTCAAACTTTTTTTTAATCAAACATTCTATCACAATGCAACTCAAAGACATACTAAGTTGATACTTCCATGCTAAAGAATGATGGCAGGAAAATATCCAACCTTGTTTTTTTCTGTAATTAAACCATCATGTGTGTAAAAGGACAGGGAACTTTGTACCTTAACAGCACCGCAACTCAGAATCGCCAGAATCTCGAATCTGAGCCGAGACATTTCCGGCAATGTTTGCTGGTACGGCACGGGGTGACAGCACACAGGTCAAGGTGCACGTGTTGTGTGTTCAGAACCAAGGCCAAGTGAGGTCATGGGTGCCACACAGGCAAGCACCACCAGAAACCCCTGGATCCATTAAGCATTTTATTTCGAATTAAGTTTTGGTTGTTGTGCCCTCAAAAACTTCATACCATTGCCAAATTCTTAGTGACCCTCAACACTCATCCTCATATGGAGTCACGACCAGTGTCAGAAACGGGTCCAGCGGACGCCAGTTACGTCTAAGCAGAGCTAATTTTCCGTAGCTGTAACCACGAAGACAGGCTCCACGCGCTGTGACGGCCTTCAGCGCGGTGCTCGGTGCCGCACTACCTGAGCTAGGCTGTGGAGCGTCACCGGTCGCCCGCCAAACCACACAGGAAAATGGCTGCTGAGTAGAAAAACAAAAAGGGAAGGAAGAGGAAGAGGTGGAAATAGAGAAATGCAACTTTTCCCTAGGAGCATAAAGGGCCACGTTGTTGCCTCCAATCCGCACCCGCCGTCCTTCCTCATCAGGACACCAGGCTGCGGAGGGGGCTCTTCAGTCGGCACTAATTCTTACCTCGCTCCCGTCGCCTGGGCCCTCAGCGTTCCGAACGCTCAGCTTCCCCAAGCCTGTCCAGACGGTGGCCGGGAGGCTGGAGCTCGCTTCCCGGGGAGCTCTGCCCGCTGCTTCCCTACCAACGTGGAGCCGAGGCCCCCCAACGCTGACAACCACAGACCACCCACCACCGTGTCCTCCCAAAGGACTGGACATCCTCGCCACAGCCGGCCTCCCGCCTCAAGCCGCGCAGCTCTCCTGTCTGCAGCGGCTCCCCAGCCAGACCACAGGCTCGGCGAGGCGTGGCTCCTCACACTCATCCCTCTCTGCGAGGAACGCTGACCGCTGGTAGGACTTCCGCATGAAACCACTAGTGCCCTTGATGACTAAGTCCATCCCTAGAAAACCCTGGTCACTAGGACCCTGCACTCACACTGTAGGTGCCCAGGCACTGTCTCCAAGAAGCCCTGCTATCCCTGGCAGTGGCCATCGGTCCACGCAGTAACGGGGAACGTTCACCGTCTGACCGTGGACGTCACTCACCCTCGTAGCTACCCTGTGCACGCCACGTGGCCAGGCCTGACCTCGTCTGCAAGCCCAGCCTGTACCTCCACACCACGTGTGCCTGGGACTTGTCTGAGCCCCAACTTGAGTCTAGGGAGATTTGTTTAGTGAGCTCACAGTACTGGTGACTGAGAAGACAGCCTCGGAGTGCCGGCCTCTGGTCAGGATCATCCTCCTGCATCACAACAAGGCAGTAACTACATCCTGGTGAACCACGGTAAGCATGCCCGCTCTCGGCCTTTCTTGGCATGACTATGTGTGCATGTGGATGTGTGAGTGATGTATGCACGAGCAGGCCAAGGCCAGACGACAACCACAGGCGTCATTCCTCAGGCACCGTCCACCTGCTTTTGAAACGGGGTCTCTCAGTGCTCTGGAACCTGCCAGGTAGGCTAGACTGGCTCTTGTGCTCCCCTCACCAGCACTGGGAGGACAAGAGTGTGTCACTGCCCCAGCTTGGATGCGTGTTCTGGGGATCAAGCCCAGGTCTCCGTGCTTATAAGGCAAACACTGTACTGACGGAGCTCTCTCTCTCTCCCCTTCTCTTGCTCTTCTTAAAATGCCACTCACTCCACCATGAAGGTCTTGTGCTGTGTCCTCACCTCACCCCAGTCACTGCCCAAGGGCCTCCCCTCCACGCACCGCTAACATGGAGCTGTGCATATTGAGTTTCACTGGGAGTTTTGGAAGGCCCACCAGCCAGACGGCAGCCCCATTCAGCAGGACCCCCGGACCCCACGCACTCAGTGCCAGAAGAATTCCTCCCTCGATGTGATGACAATTTCGATCGCCTCTAGCCATTACCAAGTGTGACCTGAGGACACATTTGGTAACTTGGAGAATGACAAGTTTAGGGAAAAGGAAAGAGGAACTGATGCCTGATGTGGCCCTGAAGCCAGGCTATATTGTCTCCAGTCCAAGAATGTTTAATTCCAACTGTTCTGGACCACTAGTCCTGGTCCATCAATTCCACAGACCACCATGTGAAGCTAGTGGGGAAGGGAAGACAGGCTCACGGGGAGGGACCACTGTGGATCTAGGTCTCTAACAGGCACCTCCCATCATTGACAAACAACAGACAACTCACCATTCTGATGTCACATAGGACGAGAAGTCATCTCTAGCCAGGCACACTCCCTGACCAAAAAAAAAAAAAAAAAAAAAGCTACCTCTGATTAGAAAATCCACTTTGAGGGCTGGAGAGATGGCTTAGCGGTTAAGTGCTTGCCTGTGAAGCCTGAGGACCCCGGTTCGAGGCTCTATTCCCCAGGACCCACGTTAGCCAGATGCACAAGGGGGCACATGCGTCTGGAGTTCGTTTGCAGTGGCTGGAGGCCCTGGCGCGCTCTTTCTCTTTCTCTCTCTCTCTCTCTCTGTCACTCTCAAATAAATAAATAAAAATGAACAAAACAAAAATTTAAAAAAAACATTAAAAGAAAAGGAAAATCCACTTTGAAAAACACGTAGGCAAAGAAGCACATGCCTTACAACCTTGCTTATAGAAGAGTGGATGCCGCACACAGCCACCTAGTCTAAAACGCACAGCTGAATTAAATCCACCCATCCAGCAAGATCTTATGAATCCCTTTTTGCAATGAGGCAGGCCAATCTGTGCTGATGGAATTGGGGAAGGTGGTCCCCAGTCTCACGTGTTCAATAGAAGAGCAAGGCCTGGCAGTCTTCAGATCCTTGTTTCATTTCCATGAGATTAAGAGTGTGGATTAAAGTACATAAATGCCCAGAGCTTCTTGGAGTTTTTTTTTCTTGGTCATTACTACACTAATTTGAACTTTTGGCATAAAGTAGTGCACATACAAAACAGGAAATGGGCGCAGACCATCTTCAAAGAGAAAATGCCACGAGGTGACCCAACAAAAGGCAAGTTCACTGAAGGTAGTTGGTCAACCAAGCCCAGCTGGCTCAGACCCTGAGGTCTCTAAATTTAATGCACTTCTGAAGTCCTTGGCGCATGCTAATGCTTAATAAACAAAGTTGAAACACTTGGTGGGTTTTATGTGACCATTATATTATCGCAAATGCTTATTCAGGATTAATCCACAATGATGCAACAAAGTGGGAAAATCTTCTAGTACCTTCCCACCGAAGGAGCCATTTCCACATGCCTTGCCAACATGGTGAGCTTGTTCGTTGCTAGGAATCTAAGGAATGAACAGGGTAAGATTCACTGATAACACAATCAATAAACCAAACATTACAACTATCTTTTTTTTTTTTAAGTCCGGAGTAGAACATTATTTTCCAGCAGTAGCACTTCTGACTGATTTAATCTCAATTTCTTTCAAAATATTGAAATGTAAATCCCTTTGTGCATCAACAGAGAAATGTTTTCTTAGCCAGAGCACTGCTCTTCACCCAGAGGAGAGCCTGGTAGGTCAGAAGCTAAGGAGAAAGCAGTATGAACAGTAAGAATCAAGGGAGGGTCAGCCGGGACAGGCCTCAGCGGGTACAGTGCCTGCCAGTCAAGCACGAAGACCTGACTTCAGGTCTCCAACACCTGTGAAGAGTCTGAACATGGTGTGGACACCCATAACGCCACCTATAACTCTGGGGAAGCAGAGACGGGGAACCCTTGGGACTCACTAGCTACAAGTCTAGGCAAATCAGTAAGCTCCAGGCTCATCAAGAGACCTTGCCACAGGCTGGAGAGATAGCTCAGTGGTGAAAGGTGCTTGCTTGCAATGCCTGTTGACCCAAGTTCAATTCCCCAGTGCCCACAAAAAGCCAGATTTACAAAGTGAAGCATATATTAGAATTTGTTTGTGGTGGCAGGAGGTCCTGGCACACTAATATTTTCATCTCTCTCTTTTTCTTTCTCCCTTTTTAAAAGTTTTATTTTTAATTTATTTATTTTTAATTTATTTAATACAAAGAGAGAGAAAGAATGGGCATGCCAGGGCCCCTATCCACTGCAAACAAACTCCAAACGCAGTTGCCACCACATGCATCAGGCTTACGTGAGTACTGGGGAATCAAACCTGGGTCTTTAGGATTCACAGGCAAGTGCCTTAACCACAAAGCCATCTCTTCAGCCCTCTCTCCCTCTTCCTCTTGGTCTCTCTCAAATAAATAAATAAATAATATTTTAAAAAGAGACTCTGACTCAGAGAACAAGGTGGAGGGAAACTGAATAAGACCCCCAACATTGATCTCTAGCCTACATACACACACACACACACACACACACACACACACACGTGTACACACACCCATGGGCACATGTGCACCTACACACCTACACACATGCACATACACCACACATACACATGTAAAAATAAAATAAAATAAAATAAAAGATGTTTAAGTATATTATAAGTAGATGAAACTGTGGGATTTGTTATATTTTTTGATAAATTTCAAATGTAATTTAAGGATAGAAAATGTCACTGAGTTTTATCAAAACAACCAACTTTGTTTTACAATAAAGTTATATATTTTATAGCTTTCTTAAAAGCCTTTATGATAGAAAATTATAGTTATTGTTTTAGAAAAGGAAGTTCCCTGCTTTGGAGCTGTGGGCCAATTTCGGGTTGTGTCTCTAACTCCCTGATTACATATGACTCACCGGTCTTCTTGTACCTGCCTTGGGACAAGTCTTCTACGAAGATCAGACTCTTTACCGTGAAGCAGACTAAGAGAAACTTTTCTGGTTTTTATTCCCATACATGACCTCGTGAAACATTTGCCACTGTGTGGTTTTCTGAGAGATAATCTACATATGCTTACTTGCTCCGGAACACTTATCAAATACACACCATAGGCTAGGCACATCCACAGTTCTCTCTCTCTTTCCCTCAGTCTCTCTCTCTCTCTCTCTCCCTCTCTCTCTCTCTCTCTCTCTCTCTCTCTCAATCTCAATCTCTCTCTCTGGGGGTGTGTGTGTGTGTGTGTGTGTGTGTGTGTGTGTGTGTCCATGGGTGTGGATGAGGGAACATGCCACGGCATGCACGTAGAGGTCTGAGGACCACCTTGGGGCTGATCCTCACCTTCCCCATCGCATCTGCCAAGCTAGCTATGCCACGGGCATCCATGCTCAGCTTTCTGTGGGTTCTGGGGACCTGAACTTGGGCTCTCGGTGGGGAGGTTTGAATGCAAGATGTCCCCCTGTAGCTTCGTGCGTTTGTGATTAATTCCAACACTGGTGGGGTCTTGGCGCGGCGGACCCTTGCTGGAGGAAGTGTGTCACTGGGAGAGGGCCTTAGGAGTTTGTAGCCCAGCCCACTTGCCAGCACTAGTGAGCGCGCTCATTTTACTTCCTCTCCGCTTCTGTAGAGACGTGATGCTCGGCTGCCTGTTCGTGCCATGCTTTCCCCGCCATGGTGACACTTCCCCTCAAAACTGCAAGTTGGAGAGGAGACTCTCCTTGCATCAGCTGCGTCTGGCTGGGGGTTTTGCCCCCGGCGTGAAGGTGACTGCCACACGCAGCTTGTGCTTTCACCCACTGAGCCACCTCCCCAGCGCCGATCTATGGGCCTTGAATGAGCCTCTCACAATAGGGCGTCACTGTGGCTGATGGAGGATGAGGACATGGGGGTCCCCATGGTTTGTGGAGGCAGTGGCTGTGGCAGGGCGGGGGCCAGGCCTGGATGCTCCGAGTGTTTTCTCTCGGCCACATCACAGCATCTGGCAGTCTTGCCAGGGGGGAAGGAGGTCGAGGCAGATAGGAAAAGCCATCCCAAGAGTGCCCTGTAGCGTCACCGGCCTGGCTCGGCGGGTGTGCGGCTCACAGTGGGCTTGATGAGCCCCTGTGAGTGGCGGGGACCCCGCGGCCTTCCACCAGCACTGGGCCTGCAGCCTGAGCAGCGGGAGGGAGCCAGAGCTCTGCACCGCTGCCTGCGGGCCCCCGGCTGCCGGGTCCTCCCCTGCTCCACAGCCGCCTCCTTTCCCCCGTCAGGAAAATGAGGCCATTTTGAAAGCCAACTGAGGAAACAGATGAGCCCAGTGGGCCGGAACCACAGAAAGGTTCTCAAGTTGGCATGAGCCATCCCCGGAGGGAAGGGAGGGAAGAAATACAGTGAGCACAGCACTGTCTTAGAAGGGTCTAGGAAGAAAACTCTTTTCTAAGAAAAAGGAACAAAAAAAGAACAGGCCTCATGCTTCACTCTTCCCCGTTAGCTAGTTGGCCCCCTCGCGCCAGGACCCATCAGGTTAGCTCTTGGGTGTCTGGAATCGAGCCAGAGCCCCGCCAGCTCCACACCTCCGCCACATGCAGACCCGCTACCCCAGCGCCACTGACAGGCGGGAGGCGACACGGCGGAGTCCTTAGCGGCCCAGCGTCTCCAATTCATTGCTTGATCTTGAGGAATCCCCCCCTGCACTTGCAGCCGATCTTGGTCTTCCAGGAAGTGCCAGGGCTCAGGCCCACCCTGAGTAACTGTTTTCCTTGGTTCGTGAGCTCTCACCTGGCCACGGCTCTGCCCGCCACATCTGTCACGCTCGGGCTATCAAAGGAAGAAGCTCACCATCTCAGTCATGAGGCTTCCTGGGCCCTGCTTGATCCGGCAGATCTGGGCAGTGACAGTCAGAAACCAGTGTATTCTCACAGGGTATTCTCCTCTGGGTAGTCCAATGGTGTGGCCTTGTAAGGCCCTTCCTGTCACCGCCATCATGCCTTTCGCTACACGGGCACACGAGCGAACAAACATAGGCGTGCATACTGAAGTACATGCAGACACACATGTACATGCACACACATGCAGGCCATGTGCACACACAGAGGCATACAGACACATGCATGCACACACAAGCAGGCACACATGTATGTGCACACACATGCAGGCAAGATGCACATACACAAACATGCAGGCACACATGTGCACATACGTACACACACCTTCAGGCACACACACATGCATGCACTATTTCATTCTCGGTGCTAAATGAGGCTCAGCAAGTCTGAGAGAGAGAAAGAGGTAGAGAGAGAGAGAATGGGCACACCAGGGCATCCAGCCACTGCAAACAAACTCCAGATGCATGTGCCCCCTTGTGCATCTGGCTTATGTGGGTCCTTAAGAATTGAACTTGGATCCTTTGGCTTTGCAGGCAAACGCCTTAACCACTAAGCCATCTCTCCAGCCTGTCTGTACATATCCTAAGTCAAAAATGACCCTATTGCCCCCTGGCTGGCTGGACATGCTGCACAAGTGCCTCCCAGGCCCAGACTGGCTCCCTATCTCTTACCCACGCACCATCAGACATGGCTGGTGTTTTTCCAAGCGTCGCATCTTCTTGCTTCTTTTTCCCATGAAGTATACAACGTGTTGAATAAATGAATTGATCTAGTTATGCACACTTCGGCAAGTCATTTAACCTCTCTGCACTTCAAGCTCTCCATCTGCAAATGAAGAGAGTGTAGGCTGCCTCACGGGGCTGTTGTGGGGATCATGGGAACGTGGCTGGCCAGCACTCACAAATATTTGTATGTGCAGCTGAACTCACGGGTGGTTATTGATGTCTCGCTATTGATAAGCTCTTTATCGACAGTGGGGTGCCAGATGCTACGGACACAAAAGAAACTAAGGCCGAGGGGTCAGGCACTGTCGCCTAAGGAGCTCTTTGTCATGGCAACCGTGTGTGTGACAGATCACAGAGCTGCTGTCACAGCAGAGGCTCGCACCCCCCACCAGCCCCACGCAGTCCTCAACTTGCCCATCACCACTTCTCACTGGGAGCTTTAATTCTTCATGTCATTTTGAAATGATGGGACAAGAAACAGGAAGATTTCATGAGCAGTGTGAGAAGAGGAGAAGCAGCTATGCCGCCCCTGTAAACTCAAGGACAGACAAGACCCACTCGCCTGGTCTCAGGCCACAGGCAGCCAGAGCCTCTGTTCTCCCACAGCTGCTGCCCAGAATTGCCCTGTGCAACTCCATCTCTCCTTCAATGCGGCAACTGAAACACAATGTGGAAATAAGAAGGGGAGGAAAGCCAGGCATGGTGGCACATGCCTTTAATCCCAGCTCTCGGGAGGCAGAGGTAGGAGGATCACTGTGAGTGCGAGACCACCCTGAGACTACATAATGAATTCCAGGTCAGCCTGGGCCAAAATGAGACTCTACCTCAAAAGCCAAAAAAAAAAAAAAAAAAGAAGAAGAAGAAGAAGAAGGCAAGGGCGAATTCCCACTAGTGAAGCAAGAGGCTGCCACCTACACAAACCCTCAACCACATTCCAAAGAGAGTCATAACTGAATTTGGTGACATCTGAACCTTCCATAACTTAAGGAACCTCCTGGAGAAATAGGTCACAAAATAACAAATATAAAACTTGGCATAAATTTGAATACTTATTTAGAATGAGAAGGTGAT